>NW_007097689.1:450373-450971 GCF_000164805.1 Carlito syrichta
CACTCCAGCCAGGGTGACAGATTGAGAAAAAAAAAAAAAAAAAAAAAAAAATTTACCAAGACAGTAATGAATTTAGAAAGGCAGATTTATTAAAGGCAAAGATATGCTTTAAGGAAACAGCGGGCAGCAGCAGAGAGCAGCAGAAGGGGAGAGAAGCTGCTTGCTGTCTGCTGTCTGCAGAGAGGCAGAGGCCAGAAGGGAATTGCTTTGTGCTTTGTCAGGGAAATTAGTGATATACGAGAAGTATGCAAGAGGGAAAATTATCTGTACGTTGAATTCTGCAAGAAAGAAATTACGTATAGTAGGTTTTGCAAATGTCTGATTAATTGTGGTATTGTTTCTTTTTCTTTTTTTTTTTTGAGTTGGAGTCTCACTCTGTAGCCCAGACTGGAGTGTAGTGGCCGCTCCTGGCCACCGCAGCCTCGACCTGCTGGGCTCCGGCGATGCTTCCGCCTCAGCCTTCCAAGTAGCTGGAATTTCAGCCGGGCGTGGAATTACAGCCATACGCTACCACGCCCGGCTGATTTTTTGATTTATTGTAGAGATGAGGTCTCGCTGCCCAGGCGGGTCTCGAACCCGCGGGCTCAGGCAATCCACT
>NW_007097690.1:0-1270 GCF_000164805.1 Carlito syrichta
AATTTCTGTTTGGGGCTGGGAAAACACCTTTTATCAACAGGGTTTTTGAATGAAAGGTAATTGTCCCCCTAACCCTTAACTGTACCCCCCAAAATTATAATAAAAATACTGGTTAATTAAAAAAAAAAAAAAAAAAAAAAAAAAAAAAGAAATTAAATACCACAGCAGTGGTTCTAAAGTATGCCCTGGACCAACAGCATCAGCCCTACCTGGGGACTTGTTAGAAATACAAATTTTCAGGCCACACTCCAGACCTCAATCAGGAACTCTGGGTGTAGAGCCCAGCAATCTGTGTTTTAATGAGCTCTCTAGGTAATTAAGTTGTATTCTACAGTTTGAAAGCCACTGTTCTACTGGCAAGGGGGAGTGCTGGTTCTCTTAAACCTCAGCATACTTCAGAATCCTTCTCGACATAGAGACCCAAGAAGCCACTAGCAGTAGTTATGAATTGGTTTTTAGAAGGAGACCTATTTGCCAGTGATGGGTAGCTCAACCAACTAATTTCATTGATGAGAAAATTAGTTTTGGAGAGCAAAAGTGACATATACAAGTGCACAGAGCAAATTAGTAGCAGAAATAAAGTAGAATCCAGTTTGGTCCTTCCAAATACCACAACGGTTTGGCTGAACCAGTGTTTTCTGATGAGTTGAACTAGAAAAAAAGGAAGAGGAGAAGGAGTTAATAACTTTTATAGTCCGAGATGTGGGATCTGGTTGAGGAACCAGTGCACAACCAGGGTTTGAGAGGGAATCTGACACCCAGGTTGGGACTAAAATAGGCCAGCATGAATCTGAAGAAGCAAAGGAGAAATCTGAGCTGAAAATGGAAGGGCATTGCTCCCTCTTACCCTGTTTGGGGGGCCTCCAACTTCCCCAGATCCCTCTCTGTTTTGCCATTTGGATGAATTACCTCTCTCTACGCCTGCTTCCTGGACCCTCCTCTACCCACAGCTGCTGGATCTGATCTCCATCCATCTTCACCCAGGCCAAGGGCCCCAGGGAGTTCTGGAGAGGCTCTAGTCCACAGTAGTAATGAGAAACAGGAATTCCGGGAGCCCTGCTGCTGATGGGAGAGTCAGGGAACATGATCACCTAATCTCTGTGAAATTACCAGGTGTGACTGAGCAGGTAAAGAATGTTTTGTTTGGCCAGGGGTGGGGAGGGGGGAACCTCATGATTTTGAATCCACTAACTTTTCCAAAGAAGCAGTTATTGCTGTGTGTGTGTGTGTGTGTGTGTGTGTGTGTGTGTGTGTGTGTGTGTGTGTGTGT
>NW_007097691.1:0-1213 GCF_000164805.1 Carlito syrichta
TTGACGCCCCTCTCCGCTGCCCCTCAAATGGTGAGCCGGTCCGCGGCCCGAGGGGAAGCCGGAGCGGATGACGCTGGCGCCCGGGGCCCGCTGATTCTTGGAGACAGGCGCCACCCCGGCACTTGGAGAGGCGAAGTCAAGAGGACCACCTGAGCCCAGGGGTTCGAGACCAGCCTGGGCAACTTGGTGGGCCTTCGTCTCTAAAGTGAATCCAAAAAATCAGCCGGGCATGGTGGCACGTGCTGAGGTTTGGCTACTTGGAAGGCCGAGGCGGAAGGATCGCCGGAACCCAGCAAGTCGAGGCTGCGATGGCCGTGAACGTGCCATTGGACTCAGCCTGGGCCACAGCGGGACTCCGAATAAAAGAGAAAAAACAAAAGGCAGAATCCTTTCTTTTGGTTTCCACAACCCTATTCTAAGTTATCTAGCACCCCATTCCTGCACCACCTAAAATTACATTTTACACAACCAGAGGCACCATGGCACACTGACGGCTTTAGACCTCGCCCTGCGCTGAACCAACGTATGATGAAACCCACATCCCCGTTAGTGGATGTTTTGATAGACAGCGTTCAAGCAGTTCACTATTATCCTCATTCTAGAGATGGAGAAATTGAGATTCTGGGGGGTAAGGTCGTTGGCGTAGGGTCAGCCGGCAAACAGCCTAGGAGGGATTCGAACTCTTAACCCGCCGGGGCACCGACCAGTTCGCAGACAGCCAAGCCCACAAGGTCGACTCAGGCTCGCACTAGGGCTCCATTGCGTAAAGGCGTGCTTAGGAAGCCCTTTCGCGCATGCTCAGAAAGCTCGCAGCAACGCCTCCGGCCGCCAGGGGGAGCGCGCGCCGTTTTTGCCTCTCTAGCCCTCGCCTCTCGTAGGGGCTAGGTATCCCAGAGTTCCGTTAGGCGCCAGCCCTTGTGCCGCGGCAGCCATTGGAAAGCAGCAGGTAAGCTCCTCGGTGTGCGGCTGGGATCCGCGGCCATCGGGGTGCCCGGGTCACCTGCGCGGGCTGCAGAACGGCGGGGTGCGAGGAGCAGGCCCGGAAGAGCTGGGGCGCGGGGCTCCGGGCCTCGGGCGCCGAGCCGGGACTCACCTCCGCTCCCTGTCCTCGCCGCTGTCCGCAGCCATGGCCCTGCGCTACCCCATGGCCGTGGGCCTCAACAAGGGCCACAAGGTGACCAAGAACGTGAGCAAGCCGAGGCACAGCCGCCGC
>NW_007097691.1:2651-11748 GCF_000164805.1 Carlito syrichta
GGGCCCGAGCCCCGGACCGCGGGGGCCGGCGCCAGTATCTCGCGCTCCCCCAAAGCGGGTCGACCCAGGAGGGCACCGAGGGGTGACCCGGGACCTGCCGGCGCCCAGCCCCGCCCCTCCTCACTTCCCCAGGCCTTCGCTCCTCTGTGCCCTCTGCTCGGCCCACTTCCTGCCCCACTCGAGAAGGCATCTCGGATGCTGCTTCCTCCCTGGAGGCCTCCCTGGGCCCACCCCACACGCAGACCCAGAGCCAGCCTCTGTACGCCGGGCGGGGACTGGATGGGAGGCTCCAGGGCCACCCACAGCCCGGCACAATTCTTGCCCATGGCCGTGCCATCCAAGTTGGGAGAGGCGTGCAGCGTCATGCTGCATCCGTCGACTGACACTGGGGCTGGTCCCTGAGACTCAAGGGGTTCCCGTGCTCTGCCCCCCACCTCCCAGAAACTGTGAGCCCACCCCGCTGCAAAGTCAGGCTCGAAACCAGGCTAGGAGCCCATCTGATGTCACTAGAGCCCCTAAGGGCAGAGGGTTGCGGCCAGAGCACTGAGAGTTGGGACCCAGCAGCCACCAGAGGCAGCAAAAAGGCTCCCATGGGAGAAACGTGCTCAACCCCTTTCCAGAACGAAACCACTAAGCCAGAAAGACAGGAGGCCCCTCCAGGAAGGGACTGACTGACACACCATTTGTGGGTGTCGATCTGATAGGAACCACAGGCCTGGCCTGGCCCGACTCCAGGATGGCCGAAAGGCTCCCAAGCCTACACTGGCCATGGAGTGGCTGTGTCCAAGCAGCACAGACAAGGCCCTGCCTTGGCTGCCAGGACAGCTCCAGGTGTGACCAAGGCAGAGGGTGCTGAGGGGCTTCCCCACCATGGCTCAGAGGGTGCGGTCCCAAGACGGTGGACGGTCCTCGGCCCGAACACACGCCAAGCTCTGTCACCCCCACGCCTGACCCAGCCATCTTGTTTCCGTTGTGGCCTCGCCCCCTCGGCAAACCCCACACGCGCCGTACCTCCAGCCCGCCTCCAGCCCTCTGTCTCTCCCACGCGCGGGAGCCCGGAGGCAGGGCCTGCAGACTCTGCAGACTCTGGCGCGTGGCCCCTGGCGAGCGCCCCAGGACGGGCCTACCTCCGCGATGGCCAGCTTCTCCTGGGCCACGTAGCCGGACACGTTGATCATCTCCATCCGGTCCCTCAGCGGCTCAGGGATGGTCTCCGTGACGTTGGCCGTGCAGATGAACAGTACCTGGGGCAGCGGAGAGGTGCTGGGGACTGGCCGCCCTGCCCTGCCCGCGCTGCCCGGCCCTCAGTGGGTGGGCCCCACACCTTGGACAAATCCACAGGCACGTCCAGGTAGTGGTCCAGGAAGTTGGCATTCTGCTCCGGGTCCAACAGCTCCAGCAGCGCGGATGAGGGGTCCCCCTGGTAGCCGCGGCCAATCTTGTCCACCTGGGCAGCAGACAGCAGTGGTGCTGGTGCCTGCTACTTTTCATACCAGGCACCCCGGTGGGCCGCCCATGGGGTCAGGGTTGGGGATGCCCCGAGCAACAGCAGCGGCTACACCCTGGGCCACAGAGGGACAGGCTGAGGGGCATGGCTGTGGGCTGGAAGGACCCCTCCCATCGCAGGGCCAGCATCTGGGAACCCCCAAGGAAACGCGGAGACCACAGGACCCTCAGGAGCCGTGGGGTTTTTCACCTCGGACATGCCCTCGCCTGGTCAGAGATCTGGGCTAGGAAGTGGCCCCAGAGTGACAGACTACTCAACCTCAGGGCCGCAGCTGAAAAAGGACCAGAGGGCCTGTGTAAACGAACCTCGTCTATGAGGACCAGCGGGTTCTCTGTCTTGGTCTTCTTCAGGCACTGGATGATCTTTCCAGGCATGGCGCCCACATAGGTCCGCCTGCGAGAGGGCACGGTGGGTTCAGCAGCTTGCCTGGGAGCCCTGGCGCCCGCACACAGGCCCTGGCACGGCCGCAGCAACCCCGGATCCTCAGCACAATGTGCACCCGCCAGTGCCGCTTGTTAGACACCACACAGAAATCCACATGAGATAGGGCACCGGGTACATGCAGAGCCCACCGTCACCGCCCTGACACCCCTGTGCTCAGGGGGCCAGGGGAAGTGGACGGCCCAGCCCAGACTCTGGAGGACCGACTCACAGCAGGGCTCCCTCAGCCCCGGCTCAGACCCACGGGTTGGACCCAGCCTGTGTTCCCTCACCCACAGAGACAGAGGCTGCAGAAGGCCCCACCCCTCACGGGGACAGCAGGCACAGCCCGACCACTGAGGGGCTGGGGTCGCTGGGAGCATGAGACACCCCCAGCCCAGGGCCTGGCCGCGGCCGGCGTCTTCTTTCAGGAGCGTTTCCCAACAAGCTCTCGCTCTAACCCAGCAAAGGTGACTGCTTGGCAAGGACAAACCAGCAGAGTCCTGGTCCTGTGCTCACACCAGGCTGGTGGGCAGACAGGCCCCAAGACGGCAGAAAAGACACCGCAGAGGGCTGTGCATACCACGGAGAAACAGAGGCGGGGCGGGAGACCCAGGTGCCACTGGCGGCGCGTGTGGCACTTCAGCATGTGTGGGGTGAGGATGTCTCCGGGGAGGCCCTGAGCAAAGGAGGGGAGGAGGGAGTCACGCGGGGGTCTGGGGAAGAGCGTTGCAGGCAGAGGGCACAGCCTGTGTGTGTTGGAGGCACAGCGAAGAGGCCCGGGCGGCTGGAGCAGAGGAGGCGAGAGAGAAAAGGGAGGGGTGGGCCGTGGGGAGGACTTGGCTTCCTCCCAAGGCAGCTGGGACACGGAGGGCTGTGGGCAGAGGAGGACTGTGCTGGGGGCAGATGACCCGCCTCATGCCCACTGTCAGTGTCCTTGTCATTCGTTCAGATGTCAGCACAGCCCCTTCCTGGTGACTCACTCCCAAGGCCGGAGGCCGCCAGGGCTAGTTTAGAAATCCGTCAAGGTTACTCCTCACCCAGCAAGGGGCCCCTGCCTGCCGCTCTGGGGGTTTCCTGAACCAGGAGCCGTGGGGCCCACACCCAGGATGGGGTCTGCACCCAGGAGAGGGCCAGCCAGGCCCCGGCACCCACCCTCCACCCTCAGCCTGCTGCCCTGTCCGGCTCAGACGCCAGCTGGGCCACGGATCTGCCACGGCTCCCCTGCCCTCCCGTCTCAACCCCCCTCTTCAACCTCAAGCTGCTGAGCTCCCGGGCTGGTTGGTACCCCGGTGGCTGGAAGCACTGATGTTCTTACAGAAACAGAAACATTAACATTTTAATACAGACTCAACACTGTGCAGGGTGGAGACAGGTGGCCAGCTAAAGCAGGTGCTTTACGCCCGTCTCTCACAGGGCTACGGTTTTCCAGAGCCACCGTCTGCAGAGGCAGGCGAGGCAGGAAGCCCAGCAGAAGACAACACCGGCTGCCCACCCAAGGGCCAGGCGAGGGAGACCCTGAGTGCAGAGAGTGGCAGCCCCTGGTACAGGCCTGAGGCCGACCAGGGAGGAGAGACTGATGGGTGCGAGCTTCTCTGGTGTGTGCAGCCCATCCTCGCTGGGAGACCATCTTGTCCCCTATTCTAGCCCATAAGCCTCGAGAAGGCTGACCTCAAGCCTGGGGCCTTGGCCACACAGCCACGAGGACCAGGGCTTACACGGCAAACACTGGCCTTGGAACTCTGGCCAGGACGCTGGAGACCAGGAGCTGAGGCCCGATGCGAAGGCCCAGGCGAGGAACAGGAGAGGGACGGGAGGGCCAAGGCGAGGGAGGGGAGAGACAGGACGTCTGAGGCGAGGGGCACGAGAGAGGGCCCAGGCGAGCAGGGGAAAGATGGGAGGGCTGAGGTGAGGGAGGGAAGGAGATGGGAGGGCCACAGCAAGGGGAGGCGAGGAGGTCCAGGCGAGCAGGGGCAGCGAGGGACGGGAGGGCCGAGGCCGGGCTGGGCACTGTCAGGCCTACCTGTGCCCCTTGATCTCCGCCACGTCGGTCATGCCCCCCACGCTGAAGCGGAAGTACTGGCGGTTGAGGGCGCGGGCGATGGAGCGGGCTATGGAGGTCTTGCCCACACCTGGGGGGCCGTGGAAGCAGAGGATCTTGCCCTGTGTGGAGCCGCGGAGCTGGCTGACGGCAATGAACTCCTGTGGGCAGCGACGTGCTCAGCGGACACAGGGAGGGCACCCAGGACGTCAGCTGCCCTCGCCCCGGAGGAGGAACTCTCCCAGGAAGGGTCTGGGCGTGAGTCTCACCGCCTTCATGCTGCCTGCGGCACACCTGGGGCTGCCGGAAGGGACAGCTCGTCCCAGAGGCCCAAGCAGTCCAGAGCCATAGTGCACCACGGGAGGGGCCGCCGGGGACAAGGGCTGCATCAGCCGCGGCGGGGACGAGGTCCCGGGAGACACAGGGCCCGAAAGCACCCTGGGAGGGTCCCTGGGCCCCACCCCTCGCTCCGGTCTAGCCCCCAGCCCACCACCCTCAGCCTGACGCGCCCCTACCCCACCCTGCCCTGCTGGGGTTCTGCCTTCTCCGCCCAACTCCCATCCGCCTGGACATCTGCGAGCCCCATGGTGGGCGGGCCTGGCCCCCCTGCCGCCCACACCACCCTGGGCCTCCGCAGGCCCCACCCGCATCCCACAGGTCTCCACCGGCAGCACGGGAGTCCTGGCCCCGCCCACCCTGTGCAGCGCGGCCCCGCCCCCAGCCCGCCCTCACCAGGATGCGCTTCTTCACATCCTCCATCCCGTAGTGGTCCTCCTCCAGCACCGCCTGGGCCCGCACCAGGTCCAGGTTCTCGTCGCTGTACTTGCCCCACGGGATGGACGTCAGCCAGTCCAGGTAGTTGCGGGTGACACTGCCACAGAACACACAGGGCTGGTGAGTGGGGCCACGTGCCCTGGGCCTCTGCTGGGCTCGAGGGCAAGGCCACACGCCTCGCAAGTCAGGAGGCTGTGCCCGCGAGCATGACGGGCAGCCCACGCCAGGCACAGCTCAACTGGACTCAGCGGATGGGGCTGGTGGCTGCTTTGAAAAGCCACTCCCTGCCAGGCCACCCGGGGACTCTTGTGGATCCTGACACGAGCACTGCCTGCTTCTCAGCAGAGCCCCAGACACGGTGAGGGGAGGGTGCAGCTTGAGGTCTGCATCTGACACTCCTCAGCAGAGCAGAGGTGTGCTGGCCATCCTCTCCGCGCCAGAGGCTGAATGAGCCACACCAGAGGGGCAGGGTAGGTGGGGAAACTGAGGCCAGGCCCTCTGCCAGAGCCCAGCAAGAGAGGGCTGCCAGGTGGTGGGGAGGAGGAAGAGCCGCTTCTGAGAAGGCCAGGCACTGAGTGGCCCAGGCATGCTGCACCATGCCCACCCTCTGGCACACGAGACGTGCCAGCAGGGGCCAGCGAGGCCAGGAGCACCCCGAGCAGGCCAGACCATGCACATGGCAGGTTTCACTCTAGGGACACACAAAGTCCCTGCAGGAGGGACTCATGGCCACAATGTTCTGGGCAGAGGAGGCAGCCAAGGCTGCTGCAGGCGTCTTGATGAGAAGCGGCGCCAAAGGCTGGTGACAGTGCCGGGGGAGGGGGCCAACAGTCCCCAGGCCACTGGAGCGGGCTTGTCCCCTGTGGCTCCCCAGGGCCTGGTAACAGAACCAGCCTTTGCAGACCCACTGAGCCCCAGGAGGCAGGGCTGTCTTGTCCTGCAGGGCCCAAGCGAGCACTGCTATCAGCCCCAAGGGAGGCTGAAGGGGCAGCAGGGGCAGAACGACCCCTAAATACCTACACCCACCTCCCCAGGACCTGCGCATGTCCCCTCACACGGCAGAAGGGTCTCTGCAGGAGGGACTGAGTGAAGGAGGCTGAGCTGGGAGATAATCCTGGTGACCCAGCCCACATCCTCAGGGTCAGGAGACCGAGAATCAGAGAGATGGGAAGAGGCTGCACTGCCAGCTCTGAGGAGGGGAGGGGCCCGAGCCAAGGGGTGTGGGTGCCTCTAGACCCCTTTCTGGAAAAGGGGACAAGGGTGCTCCCTGGAGCCTCCCTTCCAGGAGGGACTGGCCTTGTCCACAGCTTGGTCTTAGGACTCATGTCCTGCAGACTAAGACTCGTGCACTGCAGCAGAAAGCTCACAGGCTACCAGAAGAGGAGGCGGCATCGGGGCATGGGTGTGGAGGCCATAGCCTCTGGAGGACACCAGCGCCTGCTGGGTCCATGTGGAAAGAGACCTTGGCGCTCCTGGACATTTTGAGCCAGACAGAGGCCTGGTCAGGCCCCTGCTGAGCTGATGGCCTCCCTGGGCCCTAGGGGCTGCCCTGGTGCAATGCCTGCTTCCTGGGTACAGGCAGAGCAAGCTGGGCAGGAAGTGGCCAGGTGGGTCCTATCCTGGCTGGTGTCCAGCAGGCTGGTGGTGGGTACAGCCCACAGGGACCTGAGCCCCTCGACCTGAACTCCAAGGTGGCTATCCCGATTCACAGCCAGTGCACACGGGACAATGACCCCTGGCAAGGCCAGAGCTGCAGAAGATGCGGTCACCCTGGCTGTCTCGGAAAGCAGAGAGGCTAGAGACAGAAACAAGGTGTGGCATGGGGTGACGGCTCTGGGGACTCCTGGGCCTGGCTGGGAGCACTGGCTTAGGGCCAGACATCCCCGGGCTCACCCCCGCCCCCCGTCCATCAGCCCCGAGGCCCTGCCACTAACTCCCCCAGCCTCGATGTCCTCGTCTGCGAAGTGGGATGATGACGGCATGTCCCCCCCAGGGGCAATGTGCTGGGCACGAGGCAAGCGCCCGCCAGGACGGGAGCGCCCCATGGGTGCCTGCTGGGCCCCTGCCTGCTGCCAGGATGCCGCCTGGCGCGCTCACTTGAACTCTGAGGAGTGGTTGTCCAGCAGGCCCAGCTTGCTGAGCTCCTCGTCCACGACGTCCATGACGTGCTTGGGGACCACAAGCTCCTTGAGCCGCTCCCGGAACTTCTCCTCGATGGCGTCCTTGTCCTCCTTCTCCAGGCCCAGCTCCTTCTTGATGATCTTCAGCTGTTCCTGCAGCAGGTACTTGCGGTGCGTCTGCTTGATCTTCTCCTCCACCTGCGGGGCGGGGTGGGGCTGCACTGGCCACAGGCGCTCCTGCTTCCCAGAGTCGAGAGAGGCCCCCCGGCACAAACTCTGGCTCCTTCCCAATTTTTTTTTTTTTTAAGATGGGGTCTCACTCTATCACCCAGGCTGGAGTGCAGTGGCACGATCATGAATCGCCACCCTCACCCTCCTGGGCTCAAGTAATCCTCCCACCGCAGCCTCCCAAGTAGCTGGGACAGCAGGCACACGCCACCACGCTCAGCTCATTTTTATGTTTCTTGCAGAGATGAGATTTTGCTGTGTTGCTCAAGCTGGTCTCAAACGCCTGGTCTCCCACAGTGCTAGGATTACAGGCGTGAACCACTGCCCTTGACTTCCCTTGACTTTTAGCCAGACTCTCCCCCACGCCCCGGCCTTGCGGAGGCAGCTCCGCTGATACCTGCATCACACAGGGAGGAAGCTATTTGCTTTCAGTCCTGATCAGAATGAGGGAAAGGTTCAACAGTGCCAGGCAAGATCCCAGGACCGCAGGGTTGCAGGACGTGGGCTCAAGCTGGCCCAGCGTAGCATGGCCTGGGGCACCCCATGCTGTACTTGTGTGTTTTGGGAGCGGCCCTTACTGACAGCCAAATGTTCTAATTAAAGATGGAAGGTGAACTTCCCCCCCCAATAAAACTAAATGAAAAAATTCAGCCACATATGAAAATATTAGTCGAATCTGAAAAATACAAAGAAAATAAAATTTTTTTTTTTTGAGTCGGAGCCTCACTCTGTCGCCCAGGCTGGAGTGTAGTGGCATGCTCTTGGTCACTGCAGCCTCGATCTGCTGGACTCAGGCAATCCTTCCACCTCAGCCTTCTAAGTAACTGGAACTACAGGTGCATGCTACCATGCCCAACTAATTTTTTGACTTATTGTAGAGAGGAGGTCTTGCCAAGTTGCCCAGGCTGATTTCGAACCCCTGGGCTCAGGCAATCCTCTCTCACCTTGGCCTCCCAAAGTGCTGGGATGACAGGTGTGAGTCACCATGTCAAGCAAAAAGAGAAATATTAACATATAAAAATAAAAAATTATAGTCAAATCTGAGAAACACAACGACTGTGAAGTAACTGATAAGCACGCAGGCCACAGATGTGTCCGCAATCAGGATGCAGGTCTCAAGCAGCTGCGTCTCAGGGGACATCATCTCAGGGTGGCTCCATTTCTAGTGCTGTCCCCACGGTCAGAAAGGCAGAGAAACTCCCTCCCTCAAAGCAGGACACCTGAGGTCTCTCCACTCTGGGCTCTTCACACTGCTGGGACCAGCTCTGAGACTCCCATTTCACAGAGATCCACAGCCAGGCCAGAGCAGCTGCCTGCACAATGCCCTGAGACACAGCGGGGCCCTGGCGCCACCACCACTGCGCTGGGCCCGAGTGCCATCCGGCCTTACCTCCCGCCCCAGGCGCTGCTGCAGCTTGCTCAGCTCAAACTCCTTCTTCAGCAGGGAGAGGGCCTTATACAGCCGCTTGGGGATCTGTCGAGAGAGCAGGGCCGAGGGAGGGTCAGAAGTCACCGCCTGCCTTTGCAGGGCACGGTGTGGGGGACACAGGCATCCTGAGAACAGCTGCAGCTGGGAGCCATCTCAAGGGAAGGGTGCCCCTGATCAGAGCCCAGGCCTGGAAACGCATCCCACAGGTAAACTTCCATGGGCCTCCAGGACATATAGAGACGGGCTATTCTTTTTTCGATGTTTTTTTTTGAGTTGGAGTCTCCCACTTTTGCCCAGATAGTAGTGTAGTGGCCGCTCCCGGCCACCGCAGCCTTGACCTGCTGGGCTCTGGCGATACTTCTGCCTCAGACTTCCAAGTAGCGGGAATTACAGGGGTGCGCTACCATTTCCGGCTGATTTTTTGACTGATTGTTTGTGATGATGTCTTGCTGCTCATCACGGTCTCATAGTTGTATCTAAGAAATCAATGAGCCGGCCCAAGCCATTATTTGTACTCATTTGCCAGGGCAGGATTAATAGACCCTCATTCTGCAACCATAGTATTTCTTGAAAGTTAA
>NW_007097691.1:11768-27412 GCF_000164805.1 Carlito syrichta
TTTTTTTTTTTTTTAATTGAGTTTCACTGTCGCCCAGGCTAGAGTACAGTGGCACGCTCACAGCCACCCCAGTGTCAACCTGCTGGGCTCAGGTGACCTTTCCGCCTCAGCTTTCCAAGCAGTCAGAACTACAGGTGCGTGCTACCACACCCAGCTCATTTTTTTATTTATCGCAGAAATGAGGTCTTACCAAGTTACTCAGGCTGTTCTTGAACCCGTTGGGCTCAGGCAATCCTCTCACCTCGGCCTCCCAAAGTGCTGGGATTTCAGGCTTGAGCCACCGCACCCAGCTTGTTTTTTAAGAGACAGGGTCTCACTCTGTTGCCCAAGCTGGAGTGCAGTGGCACAATCACAGCTCACCGCAGCCTTGACCTCCTGGGCTCAGGCAATCCTTCTGCCTCAACCTCCCGAGTAGCTGGGACTACAGGAACATGCCACCAAGTCCAGCTAATTTTTTGCTTTTTTTTTTTTGTAGAGACGAAATCTTGATATGTTGCCCAGATTGGTCTTGAATTCTTGGGTTCAAGCAATACTCTCATCTTGGCCTTCCAAAGGACTGAGATTACAGGCATGAGCCACTGTACCTGGCTGGAAGTACTGTTCTTAACAGCAAAAGGCTGGGACACCCCAGACAGCCAGTCCAAAGGAGCCAACGAAATAAGCAACAG
This sequence comes from Carlito syrichta, assembly GCF_000164805.1. Lineage (NCBI taxonomy): Eukaryota > Metazoa > Chordata > Mammalia > Primates > Tarsiidae > Carlito > Carlito syrichta. The sequence continues at coordinate 12,437 of NW_007097691.1, forward strand.
GCACTGCCCTGCCAAATGCTAATGAGGCTGTTTAGAAGAACAAGCCAAACGGATGTGGCCAGACAGGCACAGGCTCATGGGAAATCATCTCAGAAACAGGCCAGGACAAGCAGCCAGGCTCCTGGACATGGTGAGGCCACACATGTGGGCACAGACAGGGCATGTGGGGTGGGCACTCACGTTGGTCTCCTCCAGGACGTCCTGCAGCTCGTGGGACTCGGCTCCGGTCAATGCAGCGCCCATGTCGCTCAGGTAGATGGGGTTGTCCACCACCCGCTGGCCCGCCTGCATCATCTGTAGCACTGACTCCCTGAGGGGACAGAGAGACACTGCTGCTGTGGCAGCCAGGGCCTGGGAGGAACCTGAGCCTCAGCGGCCTTTCCTGGGGGTTCCGGGCAAGGCCCTGGACGCTCACTTGGGTCCACACTGCTTCCTGGGCCCCACCAAGTTCAGGGCCAACAGGGTCTGCCCACACCAGGCTAGAGACTCACGTGCCCAAATGCACTCCCCCTGGCAGCTGTGTGGGCCTCGTCCCTCCCGAGACTGCCTGCTCTCCCCCGGTTGATGACAATACAGGCTTCTGGCCTTAGGAAGACAGGGACAACCTGGGCCTGTAAAATCGGCCGATTCCCTGTAGGCCACTCTGACCTAGCTACAGGAAGGGCCGGAGAGACCCCAGCCTGGCCAGGTGCATGCAGCAGACCAACCTGTAGAGAGGGTTCAAGGCGATGATGTCCCGGATGGTCTTCACAATCTCAGCGGTCAGGGCCTGGAACACAGGGAGGCCACAGGTGTCACCGGAGCCTGACAGGGCTCCTGCCACAGGGGTGTGGCCCCTGGAGTCCCTCCCACCTGCTGTCCCAACTCCCACCCACACAGCCCTGGCCAAGGACGGCCTCAGAGACCAAGGAGTGGTGCTCACACTCACAAGGCCAAGGGATACCAGACAAAAGTGAAAACCAAAGCCGAAGCCCATCTCCCGAACCCTCTGAGCCTTGTGCCTTGCAGTGTCTTTGCTCCTTGAGACACGAGCCTCACAGCCCCTTCTCTGCCTCAACCATAAGGTGCCCAGACTGTGAGTTATCTTCAACTAGAGCAAGCCTGTGTCACCAAGGCTCTCAGCTGCCACCTCCTGGAATCTGGTGCCAGACTCTCCCTCTGCCGTGGGCACTGTGGGTATGGTACAGTTGGGGGCTATTTTCTTTCTTGCTGCCTCTTGAATTCACAGCAAGGCCAGCAGATCCCTGGCCAATCCCTGGACACAGCTGACAACAGAAAACCACAGCTCGACAAGAAGTAAGACAGCCACATTTTATTTTACTTTATTTTTGAGTTGGAGTCTTAATCTGTCGCCCAGGCTAGAGTGCAGTGGCACGCTCACAGCCACCGGAGCCCTGACCTGCTGGGCTCAGGTGATCTTTCTGTCTCAGCCTTCCAAGTAGCTGGAACTACAGACACGCGCCACCACACCCGGCTAATTTTTTGATTTCTTGTAGAGATGAGGTCTCACCAAGTTGTCTAGGCTGGTCTCGAACCTGTGGACTCAGGCAATCCCCCCCACCTCAGCCTCCCAAAGTGCTGGGATTGTAGGTGTGAGCCACCGCATCCGGCCCACAGCCACATTTTAACACGTCATACCGGTCTCTAATCACCGGGCTTGACCTGAGCTGAGTTGACCCCGGTGGCCGCTGGACGTCCCTCTCTGCTCCTCGGGATCTGCCTGACTCTTGTAGGCACAGTGTCTGTGGTTTAGTCATCTGTCTTTCCCTGCTGCGAGATGCATGTAGGAACTAGCACTGGGCTACAGCACAGCCAACAGCAGCTGTTTAAATTTAAATGAGTTCAAATCAAATACAGTTCTACATTCCATCCCTCAGTGGCACTTCAAGTGCTCAACAGCCAGGAGGGGCTGACGGTGCAGAATTACAAGATGTTTCCACCACAGCGCTGACCTCCAGGGCCTGTGTAGGCCTGTGGACAGGACTGTCTGCCCACACCTGCGGCCGTGCAGCTGAGCCCCTTTCAGAGTCCGTGGCAGACATCACCATTAGATCATGGCACCACTCCCCGCCAAGCTCAGCAGCAGCCCAGAATCCTCCTCTACACAACATCACAGCCTACTGTGACTAAGAACAGACCAACCAAAGGCCCTGGCTCTGCCTCACCTGTGTTCTGCTCAGAGAGGAGGGGACACCAGCACATACAGGAGGAGCCGGCACATTCCAGCCCTTGGGTTAGTTTTGCTAAGCGTCCCTACCAGCGAGAGGGCGGGTCGTCACTACCAGGCAGGCAGGATAACCTAGGTGTGCAGGCCAGGGTGGCCAAAAGCTGTTTCTTTCCTGTCCTGCAGCCCGGAGTGCCTGCCCCCTCTACTCTCCTCCTGGGCTTGATGGGAAGGAGGCAGAATGGCAGGTGCTTTGGTAGCCACTGGAGACTTCCGCACAAGGACACAGGCTGGGGCCTGGCCTGGGTTCAAGTCCTGCCTCCTTCAGAGCAGCCACGGGCCCAGGTGTGTCTCCCGAAGCCTTGGGAGCCCAGTGTCTTCCCAAGACTTTTGGGAGGAAAAGTATGCTACTCATTCCCAAGAACTGGCCTTCCAGAGGCACCAGACCTTCCCCGAGCGGCTCAGGGTCTTCCTGGAAAGGCTGTGGGATCCCCCGAGAGAGATGTACCCGGGACCGTGTGACCCGTGCGTGGCCTTACTTTCACCTCCTCCGTGACCTGGAAGTCTTCATGGACGACGTTCTCCACTTCCACCATGAGGACCTCGCCGGGGGCATCAGGGCTCGGCTCCCCTGCCACCTCGGCCTGGTGCCGGGCGCCCAGCTCATCCTCTGCCTCCTTCTTTCCCCGCTTCGCCTTCCTGCGCGGCTTCTGCTTGCTCTCGGCCTCCAGCTCCTCGGGCTCCACCTCCAGCTGTCGGCTGAGATGGATCCTGAAGACAGAGTGGGGTGCAGGTGAGTCATCAAGGCGGGGGGGTGACCTGGCCTGGGCCGAGGCCTTCCCGGCAGGTCCTGCTGAGTCCGGGCCCCTGTAGCCCCCAGGGCCTGTCTAGAGCCCCATAACCGGCGTCGCTTCTACCACAGGCTCAGACTCACACGTTCCCTGTGTCCCACGCCAATGCCCCACTGTCCTCCACAGGTGGACAAGCCCCAGGGACGAGCTGCAGTAACAAGCTCTGGGGTTCTGGCAAGCCGTCAGCCTAGCCAAGCCCAGGCCCAGCTCGAGGATCCAGGCTACCCGTGCTTGGCCTTGAGCCTGTCACACGGTGGCTCTGGGTCTGTTTCTCCGCATTCTGCCTACTGTCTGGCAGACACCAGGCCCCACCACCCCTCAGGTCTCTCTGCTGCTGCACGGATGAAAAGGGTACCTCCACAGAAGGCAGCCTGAGAGGTAGGTACTCAGGGTGCTGACTCAGTGCCTGGGTCACATGGCTACTGAGCGAGATGCGCAGAGGACAGGAAGCTGGGACCAGTCTGTCACCAAGCAGGCCCAGCCCGCGCCCCAGCAAGTCTCACTCGGCAAGGCACCCCGTGGGTCAGCTGAGTGGGCATAGAGTTAGCAGCCACCACTGCTTTTATTAATTTCTACTACATCTTTGTCTGTTCCCTTTAGCCCAAGAGTCCTCCAGGAGACGGAGAGGCAGTCTTGGCCGCACCACAGACCCCACCGTGGGTAGATGAAGAAAGCTATGGAGGCTGAGGACAGCGGGACCACCACCAGGTCTTTCTACACAATCAGCGAGGGTCCGGGCCATCTCCCCTGTGTGTTCTGGGCGTACCACCCAGCTGACACGAGAAAGTAGCTCTGGGAGAACAACGGGAGGGAGGGAGCTGAGTCAACTAACCCCAGGGAATGTCTGGGGAGATATTTCCCGTGGACCAGGGCCCCTAAGAGGCAACAATCCAGACACACTTGCAAAGCAGGTTTGTGCACGTGACAGCACGCCAGCCCTATGCTGACCTCATGGCCTCTCCTTAACATGAACAGCACAAGGGATTAACTGGGCTTGCCAATGCCGGCTACAGCCTTCCCACAGGATGGAGACACAAACTACCCAGACTGCGGCCAGGGGCAGTGGCTCACACCTGTCATCCCAGCACTTCGGGAGGCCAAGATAGGAGGATTGCCTGAGTCCAGGAGTTTGAGGCCAACCAGAGCAACACAGCAAGACCCCATCTCTACAAAAAAAATAAAATAAAAAAATAAGCCAAGCATGGTGGTGCACACCTGTTGTCCCAGCTACTCAGGAGGCTGAGGCGGGAGAATTGCCTGAACCCAGGAGGTCGAGGTTGCAGAGCTGTGACCATGCCACTGCACTCCAGCCTGGACAACAGAGTGAGACCCCAACTTAAAATACATGACACGAACTGAAGAGGAAGTATGTCCGGCTGAGTCAAAGACCGCAAACTGCTAAGCCGCTGCATACGCTGGTAGTCGCAGACACGGGCGCTCAGGTTGAAAGGGCAACATAGTGCCACTGCTAATGGCTGACACTTTCTGAGAAGGGGGGGATATGCAGGCGACGTGTCCCACCTCCTCCCCATCTCTGGCCTCACTGCTCACAGCCAAGCGGCAGGGCTGACGGACAAGTGTCTGCTGGGACCAGGGCCCTCCAGGGCTGCTCTTTCCACGGGGGGTCACACTTCTGATCCCACGTGCCAGTGCCCCTCGCAGGCTGGCCCACACACCTTCTATGTCCCATGACGATCATGCGCAGCTTGTCCCCAAGGTCCTGCATCTCGTGGATCTGGGCAAATGTCCCCGTGTGGTAGATCTCATCCAGGCTTTCGACCACGTCGGACTCATTGCTGGGGGAGAGGAACGCAGAGGAGTGCTGAGGCTCAGTGGCCGCCATGGGCCGAGGGGAGGCGACGGAGAAAAGAAACACCGCTGCCAGGCACCACTGAGAGCCAAGAGCAGCCTCCTGGGTGCCCACCCAGAGCAAGGTCTGCCCCAGTGGTGACAGCCCCCGGGAGGGCAGCTCCTCCCTAAGTCGGTCAGGAAGGTGGGCCCAGACGGGACTTGGCCTTTCTTCTCTTAGGACGCATGCTAATTTCTGCATGGAGTCAAGGTGGATGGACCTGGAGCTGCCTTGGGCGCCCAGCTCGCCTCGCTGGAACAGCATCACAGGCGCATTTTACTGCTCAGGGCCCTTGCGGTCAACCCCTCCCACCGAGACTCTGCAAGGAACAGGGTGCGAGGAGCCACCAGCTGAGTCCTCAACTCAGGCTGAAAAGGGAGACTGCCCGGTTATTGGCCTTTTCCCTGGAGATCACCCCTGGTTTCTTTTAGGTCACACAAAGGCCCAGACTACTCTACAGAGCAGTATTTGCGGTGAGCTACACTCGAAGGCGATTTCAGCGAAGGAAGGAAACGACACTTACTTGTCATCTCTCTTTAGAAAGACGCCGACATAAGGCTGGGCAAGTCGAACTTTCCTTCTTAGCAGCTCAACCAACTTCTTATTTTTAACCTAGTATGACAACGACCCCAAAGTGAAATGCAGGGTAGGTTCTTTTTTCTTTTTATAGTCTCCATTTTCAACATTTATTTGTATCTTATAACATCAACAATTAGTTACTCCAAAAATTTCAATCACAGTGTTCTTGAATCCAAACAGTGGTCTGGTCTAATGTGTTGGCATTTTCATCAAGTACAATCCTAGAAAATGTCAAGTTGAACAATAAGATATTAAAGCACATTGATCACTGTGTATTCTGGATTCTTCACTATTGTCAGATGAAGTATTTACTATATTTCATTTTGATTCTTTGGCTACTTTTTATTTTTGCTTTGGGCAACACCACTGACATTTTTGACAGCAGCTCTAGAGATTTCTAGATTATTCTCTGGGGGCAAGCTAATCTGACCCAGGACCCTAAACCAAACCAAAATGAACCAAACTGGGACAGGGGGTGGTGGTGGTCAGTGAAGTGAGGCAGGATTGACTAGTTGCATTTCTTAGTGCCCCTCCCTTCCTAAAGAAAAGTCAGAGTAGACAAACAGCCAGGATCAAGAAATTGATTTAACATTCAGTTTCAACAGGATTTCACTGACAGAATGTCTTGATTTGAAAATCAGAACCATTCTGCTTTTATTAATGTCAGAAGACAACATAAACGTGTATTTCAAATGTGGCCCACCCCAGGGAGCTGGTAACTTCCACTTGCACTGAAAGTGATTTTCTAATCACACCTATATGCTATTTATTCATGATCAAAACTCCCAGGATGAACAGACAGCTCCCTTATTGCTGTTCTGCCTGCTGCTCTCTGGCAGCATACTCAGTAAATTTATTTTACTACTTTTTTTTTGAGAAAGCAGGATTTATTGAGAGGAAAGAAAAGTTCCCACAGTGGGAAGGGACCCGAAGGGGTTGCCCCTATTTTTATACTTTTAAAAAACAACAACTACAACAACAAAAGCTCAGGATTGCAGTACATTCTCGATGTCATTTCAATGGTAGGTTCAGGGTTAATGGCGTCTTCTAGCAAACATCTGATGAAGCAAGGAGCACAGATGTCCTTAGGCTCGCTGACATTTTTTTTGAGTCAGATCCTCACTGTCATCCAGGCTGGGGTGCAGTGCCACTAACACAGCTCACCACAGGTTCAGGTGATCATCCTGTCTCCGTCTCCTGAGTAGCTGGGACTACATACTGGCAAGAGCCGCCACACCCGGCTCATGTATTTTTATTTTTATTTTAAATAGAGACAAGGTCTTGCTATGTTGCCCAGGCTGGTCTCGAAGTCCTGGCCTCAAGGGGTCCTCCTGCTTCAGCCTCTCCAAGTGCTGGGAGTCAAGCATGACAGGCTCACTTGATTTCTTTCAAGCTTACGATAACACCCAGGCCAGACCTGGATTCACTTAATGGCCCTCAAACTTTGGTAGACATCAGAGTTACCTGGAGGACTTGTTAAAACTGACTGCTGGGCTGGGTGCAGTGGCTCACACCTGTAATCCCTGCACTTTGGGAGGTCGAGGCGAGAGGACTCCCTGACCTCATGGTTGGAAACTAGCTTGGGCAACTTGGCAAGATCCTGTCTCTACAATAAATCAAAAAAATCGGTCAGATGTGGTGGCACATGCCTGTAGTCCCAGCTACTTGGCAGGGGGTGCAGGGGATGGCTGAGGCGAGAGGACTGTCTGAGCCTAGCAGGTTGAAGCAGTGGTGGCTCCAGCCTGGGTGAGACACCGACTCAAAAAATTAAAAAAACAAACAAACCCGACTGCTGGGCCCACCTGGAGTTTCTGACTTAAGTGGCCTGGGTTGGGTCCAAGAATCTGTATTCCAAACAAGCTCCAGGGTGTGCTGCCAATGCTAGTCCAGACCACCCTTTGAGAGGCACTGTTTTAACTCATTAGTGGGGGATCTTCACTTACAGTCCAGGAATTCCTTTCACTATATTTTTTTCTAGGAAGAAGGGACATTCACTGGGTCCCAAAGAAGCTGCCCCAATCTCTCCTCTACCAATAGCTGACTTCATCTTTGGCCACCTGCCTCCCCTGCCTGGGTACAATCCCTTTTATTTTCAAATTACCACCAACCAAAAGACAGGGAGTACCAACTGCCAGTCTCCCAAGTGCCAGTCTCCCACAGCAACTCATCCATCCTGGCTAGCTCCACATGGGCAGAGCACCATCTTGAAAGAATCATCTCTCTGTTCAGGTGCTGGGAGCAAGGAGCATCAGTCACACTGCAGAGCTGAGACCAGTCCTGGCCCCAGGAGCCTTGGGAGGAGGGTAAAGACACCTGCCAGAGGTGAAGTCAAGGATAGGAAAAGCCGGGCTTGGTGGCTCAGCCTGTAATCCCGCGCCTTGGGAGGCTGAGGTGAGTGGATTGCCTGCGCCCACGGGTTCGAGACCTCATCTCTACAATAAATTTTAAAAATGAGCCGGGTATGGTAGCGTGTGCCTGTAGTTCCAGCTACTTGAAGGCTGAGGCAGGATTGCCGGAGCCCAGCAGGTCGAGGCTGCGGTGGCCGGGAGCGGCCACTGCACTCCAGTCTGGGCGACAGAGTGAGACTCCAACTCAGAAAAAAAAGGATAGGAAAAAGGCCTAGGGTGGGTTTCTTAAATGTCAGAAGTGCACCAAGTAGGACCAGCAGCAGTGATTACTGAGGCATTCAAACCACCAGGCATGGTTCTGAATCTTCACACATAGGACCTCATTTAACAACAGTTCTAAAAAATGATATTATGTCCATTTCCCAGGTAAGTGGAGGTCCAGGAATAACAAGCTGTAGGTATGGAGCCAGGACAGGACTCCACAGGGTCTGGCTCCAAAGCCTGCACTAGTAACCACCACCCGATATCAAGGGCCTGGGAAGGGTGGCTCAGACACACACAGTTAGCAGTGTAGGAGAAGCTCTCGCGTTCCCTCCTAACTGGCTGCTGCCCCCCTGTACTGTCCTTTTCCCGTCCAAGGGATCCTTGAGATTTATTTAGCAGAGTCTGGAGGGTGGGGGGAGAGGCTGGAGGGTGAACAGAGGCTGACTCACTGTTTGACCTTGCTTAGACAGTTAAGAGACAACCTTTCTTTCATGGACTCTAGTTTCCACATCAGAAGAGGTTGAGGGGAAGGCATTCGAGTCCTTCCTACTCTAAAAGTTCAAGTTCCTTGGACTCACTGACTGGTTTCTCTCTGTTACATCACCCTGCTTCCTCTCCAACCCAAGACTTTTAATCTGAAGGGATCTTATACCTCTACCAGAAATAAGTTCCTTCAGCCAGGCACTGTTTGACTTACAGTATTCTCAGTACTTACTACACGATAAAAGGTCAAGAACTCTGTGAAAGAATAAAAAACGTCTCCTTCCCACCTTTCTCCTAAGCCTCCCGTGACCATGTTAAGCTCCAAAGGCAGATTTTTTTTTTTTTTTTTGAGACAGGGTTGTGCTATGTTGCCCAGGCTGGACTCGACTTCCCCCACTCAAGCGATCCTCCCGCCTCAGTAGCTGGGATTACTGGTGTGAGTCACCACACCAGGCTTCAGAGGCAGAAGTTTCTGTCTTGTTCACTGCCATATCCCCAGCACCTTGAACAGCGTCTGGCATAGAATAAGCAGTCAAGAAACACTTGTTTCATGAAAAAGAATGAGTCCTGATCCCAACGGGGCTTGTAACCAGACGGCAGAATGCCTGTGGGAGAGGCTGTTACAAAACATGTGCCAAGTAAGCAGAAAAGTAACAGCGCCGCTACACTGTTCGGGTCCCTCCCAGCCCCGGATTTCAACCACCGGTGAACAGTCCTAAGCTCATCAGGTTCAACTCCTCTCATCTAACAGAACCTAAGAGATCCGAAAGGAGGAATTTGGCTCAAGGTCCCCAAGCTAGTGGTGAGCACACGAGGATTCAAACTCCAGCCTTCGAGAAACTTCGTGTCTGAAAAAGTTGCGCGGCACGAGGGCGCTAAGTGATCCCACGGTCCAACCCGCTGCTCGCAGAGGTGGGAAAACTTGAGGCCGAGGCGGGGCTCTCATTACCTCGATAATCTTGATAAAGCGCGGGAACACCGGGTTGCGGGTGATGGCGATGAGCGGCAGGTGCGGGAACACGTCGGGGATCGTCATGGGCGTGAGCGCCGTTATGACCGGGCCTTCTCCACCGCCCGCACTGCTCCCCGTGCCCCCGGCCCCTTCTTCCGCGCCGCCCTCGGAGGAATCCTCGCCCCCCGAGAATGCGCTGCTGCTACCGCGGCTGTTCGCCTCCCAAAACCCCCGCCACTGGCCCGCAGTCGCCGGGCCTCCGCCCCACTGCGCCCAAGGAGGAGAGGCCTCGCAGGCCCTCCGGCCTTTGGGCAGCCACGCTCCGGCGGCAGTGGGGACCCGCCCCCCGGCGGCGGCCAGTATCGGCCGCCGCAGCGCCCAACTCCGCGCCGCTCCCCACAGTCTCACGTAGCCTGTGCCCGCCGCCATAGCCCGGCCATACTGACGGCGCGCAGGACTCGCGTCATTTCCGCTCGCCGGGTGGAAGCGCACGTGACGCGCGGCGCGTGCCTCGGCTCCGGAGGGGGCGTGGCCCGAGGCAGCCGCAACGAGGGGAGAGGCCTACGCGAAGCGAAAGGGGCGGAGTTCGAGTTCCCTCGTCACCTCCACCTGTTCCGGTCTCCCGACTTGTGCGCTCAAAACTCTTTCCGGTCACGTAGAAAGCTGTGGGCTCGCGCTAGAAAGAATCGGTGTTGCGCCAAACGCGCAGCCTTTGGGAACTTGTGGGCATCCTGGGCTGACTCTTAGGCGCGCGGGTGACAATGCGCATGCTCCGCTCTGAGGCTTGTAGTGGTGAGCAGATTTAGGCTTCCCTTTGACGGCCTGCGCATGCTCAAACTCTAGACTGCACGTGGGTGGCCGAGGACGCATGCCCGGGCTCTGGGCGAGAGTTACTGTGCGCCGTTTCGGACTTTCCCGGGGATTGCCTGCGCATGCTCAGCGTCTGGACAGAGCGCAGTGCTGCCGTGTGCGCATGCCCAGGACATGGAGCCCATTCGTGCGCATGCGTGGGCCCGTCTGCCCCTCCCTAGGCTGTGCAGCGACCCCTCGTGGCAGTTGAACGGCAGTACTGGCGGCGGAGGCCCTTGCGAGATGCCGAGGTTGATGCTGGCGGTGGTGCTGACGGCGACTCTGCGGTTCTGCCCGGGGGTCAGAGCTCAGCCGCTGTGCCGGTGGGGCTGCCTTCCTGAGGCTGGGGTGCTGCCAGGGGTCGGGGGCTGGGCCATTTCCGAGTGGAGGCCGATTCCCCATCCTCCTGGAGGCTTCCCGGTTTTTACTTTTCGTAGGACTCGAACTGCTGCCTCCCTTTCTCCCAGCGGGTCAGCCCATCTCCAAGTCCTCCCGTTTCTAATCCAGACCTGCTTTGCGGGTCCTTCCCCTCCAGGCCACTTCCTCTGCCCGTCTGTCCATTCTCACCCAGCAGTCAGAGGGATTTCTTTCTTTTTTTTTAGTCAGAGTCACACCCAAGCTGGAGTGCAGTGGCACGATCATAGCTCACTGCAACCTCGAACTACTGGATTTGAGCGATCCTCCTGCCTCAGGCCTCCGAGTAGCCGGGACTACAGGTGTGCACCACCACACCCGGCTACTTTGTAACATTTTTTGTGGAGCGAATCCTGCTCTGTTGCCCCTCCAGGTCTCGAACTCCTGGCCTCCCCAATTGCTGGACGCGTGAGCTACCATGCCCGGCCTCATTTACAAGCAAATCTGATCTCGTCTATGCCCTTTTGTTTCTCTATCGAACCCAGAATAAAGCCCGTGTTCCTTGAGCAGCCTGCAGTCTCTCCCAGGATTTGGCGCAGTTTCTAAACAGCATCGCTGCTGTTGACAATTGGGACTGGGTAATTTCCTCTGGGCATGTCCTGTGCATGGTGCCATGTTTAGAAGGATCCCTGGTCTCCACTCTAGAGATACCAATAACTAAGCCCTCTAGACTTGACAATCACGCCAAAGTGTCGGCCAAGCAGGTCGCTCACACCTGTAATCCCAGCACTCTGGGAGACTGAGGCAGGAGGATTGTCTGAGCCCACGGGTTCGAGACCAGCCTGGGCAACTTGGCGAGACCTCATCTCTACAATAAATCAAAAATGAGTCGGGGTGTGGTGACGCACGCCTGTGGTTCCAACTACTTGAAAGGCTGAGGCAGAAGGATCGCCTGAGCCCAGCAGGTCGACGCATGATCACGGATCGCCACAGTCTCGACCTTCTGGGCTCGGGCAGTCTTCCTGCCTCAGCTCCTGAGTAGCTGGGGCTACAAGTGCATGCCATCACACCCTGGTCGTTTTAAACGTTTTTTGAAGAGACAGGGTCTTGCTACGTTGTCCAGGCTGGTCTCGAACTCTTGGGCTCATACAATCCTCCCACCTCCGCCTCCCAGAGTGCTGGAATTATGGGCATGAGTCACTGCGCCTGGCCACTTGTTGTTGTTGTTGTTGTTGGGGGAAGTGGGTAAGGAGAGGAGAAGGGATCTCCTGTATAGTTTAGGCTGGTCTCTAACTCCTGGCCTCAAGCAGTCCTTCTAACTCAGCTTCCTAAGCAGCTGGGATTGGAGACCCCACCGCGCTTGGCTTTTTTCTTTCTTCTATAAATTGTTTCTTTTCTGTTGCTGTCACTAGTGTCTTTGTTCCGTGAAGGTGTAGACTGTTGATCATATTCCTTACCCAGTACATTTTTGTTGTTGTTGGAGTCTCCCTCTATTGCCTAGACTGGAGGGCAGTGGCATGCTCATCGCCACCGCAGCCTCAGCCTGCTGGGCTCAGGCAATCCTTCCACCTCAGCTTTCCAAATAGCTGGAACTACAAGCATGCGCCACCACGCCCAGCTAATTTTTTGATTTATTGTAGAGATGAGGCCTCGCCAAGTTGCCCAGGCTGGTCTCGAACACGTGAGCTCAGGCGATCCTCTCACCTTGGCCTCCCAACATGCTGGGATTAGAGGCGTGAGCCACCGCGCCCGGCCTACCCAGTACGTTTTTAAATTTAAGTGTTAGATTAGTGGACCCTGTGTGCAGAGCGCCATGGTGGCCACACAGTTGCTGAAGCTGAGCCCATGGGTTCGAGATCAGCCTGGGCAACTTGGTGAGACCTCGTCTCTATCTTCACAATAAATCACAAAAACTAACCAGGTGTGGTGGCGTGCGTCTGTAGTTCCAGCTATTTGGAAGGCTGAGGTGGAGGGATCGCCGGAGCCCAGCAGGTCAAGGCTGAGGTGGCTGGGAGCGTGCCACTGCACTCCAGTCTGGGCGACAGAGTGAGACTCGGACTCAAAAAAAAAAGAAATGTGTTACCTCCAATTATCTAATTTCCCTACATAGATTCTCAAAGTGTGGTCCCTGGCAGCAGCGGCATCAGGATAACCTGGGAGTTTGTTAGACTTGATTAGAAATTCAGTTTCCTGGCCGGGCTCAGTGGCTCAGCCTGTCATCCCAGCACTTTGGGAGGCCGAAGCGAGTAGATTGCCTGAGCCCGCGGCTTTGAGACCCACCCAGGTAACTTGGCAAGACCTTGTCTCTGCTATCAATCAAAAATTAGCCAGGCGTGGTAACGCGCGCCTGTAGTTCCAGCTACTTGGAAGGCTGAGGCGGAAGGATCGCCGGAGCCCAGCAGGTCGAGGCTGCAGTGACCGGGAGCATGCCACTGCACTCTAGTCTGGACAACAGAGTGAGACTCCAACTCAAAAAAAAAAAAAAAAAAGGAAAAAAGAAATGCAGTTCCTTGGACCTGCTGAATCAGAGACTTGGCAGTGGGTCCAGCAAACCGCGGTTTCTCAAGCACTTTAGGTGATTGTGATGCACATTCAAGACTAAGAACCTCGGCCAAGTGTGGTGGCTCGCACCTATGACCCCACCCCTCTGAGAGGCCAAGCCGGGAGGATTGCTTGAGCCCAGGAGTTTGAGACCAGCCTGGGCAACATAGTAATACCTCATCTCTACCAAAAAAATTAAAAAATTAGCCGGGTGTGGTGGCGTGCACAGGTAGTCCCAGCTACTTGAAAGGCTGATATGGAAGGATCGCCTGAGCCCAAGAGTTCAAGACTGCAGTAGCCATGATGATGCCACTGCACTCCAGCCTGGGCAACAGAGTGAGACCCCGACTCAAAACAAAGAAAGAACAGATACTTTAGAGTGAACCCCAAGGCAGCCCAGCAGGAGAAGTCATGCTGAATGTTCAATAAGAATTGACTGATTGTCTCTTACCTCTAGGGCCTTCACCGTGAGGACAGGAAAAGTGTTTAATGTCGCACAGAATGTACAGGGGGTAGGTGGCTCCACACTTAAATTCATCCTTCACTTTAATGACTGGGTAAAAGCTAACCTTTCCTAGCGTTTCTTGGGTGCTTGTGTTGTACCATTCAGGCATTTAAGAATGTTACTTTATCCAGTTAATTCATTGCCCTTTGAGTAGGGTTCAATCTTTCCCATTTCATGAAAAAAAAAAAAAACAAGTTGAGAGAGATAGTAATCTGAACAAAAGCAAGAGGTTTTGGATTAATGGGTTGATGGATTGATTGACTGTAGAGATAGAGTCTCACTGTGTTGCCCAGGCTGGAGTGCAGTGGCTTGATCATGGCTCACCACAGCCTTGACCTCCTGGGCTCCTGTGATCCTTCTGCCTCAGCCTCCCGAGTAGCTGGGATTTCAGGTGTCTGTCACCACACCTGGCTGTTTTTTTATGTTTTTGTAGAGACGAGGTCTTGCCAAGTTACCCAGGCTGGTCTCCAATCTCTGGGCTCAGGCAATCCTCTCGCCTCGGCCTCCCAGAGTGCTGGGATTACAGGCGTGAGCCACCACACCTAGCCAAAGCCAATTTTTAAAAAAAACTATTTATTTGGACATGATTATACATTTGCAGCAAGTTACAAACATACTACAGAGAAGTCCCAGGATCCCTGCCCCAGACTCCCCCAGTGGTCACATCTGATAGGACAATAGTACAATATCGCAATAGAAAAATGACATTGGCACAATCCACCTACCTAATTCAGATTTCACCCTTTACATTAGCAATGTTGAATATTAGGAAACTGCTTTATCAACTGTTTATGATCATTCCTATTCTTAAGATTTTGTGGTCATCTCTCTAGGAAGTGCTGTATTTTTCATCTTCGACAACACGCTTGATTATACATCCTTGCAACAGAAATGTGGCGTTGTATCTAGGGTAAACAGCCATTTTTATATACTCTGCCCTTCTTTATATTATTTTTTATGTATTTTGAGTTGGGGTCTTACTCTGTCACTTATGCTGGAGTGCAGTGGCATGGTCACGAATACCGAATCTTTGATCTCCTGGGCTCAGGTGATCCTTCTGCCTCAGCTGCCCAAGTAGCTGAGACTACAGGTGTGAGCCACCACTCATGATCAGTTTTTTTTTTTTTTTTTTGAGTTGAAGTCTCACTCTGTTGCCCAGACTGGAGTGTAGTGGCCGCTCCTGGCCACTGCAGCCTCAACCTGCTGGGCTCCGGCGATCCTTCCGCCTCAGCCTTCC
>NW_007097691.1:27517-34526 GCF_000164805.1 Carlito syrichta
CCTTCCACCTCAGCTTTCCAAATAGCTGGAACTACAAGCATGCGCCACCACGCCCAGCTAATTTTTTGATTTATTGTAGAGATGAGGGCTCACCAAGTTGCCCAGGTGGGTCTCAAACCCGTGGGCTCAGGCAATCCACTCACCTCAGCCTCCCAAAACGCGGGATGACAGATTGAGCCATCAAGCCCAGCTGATCAGTTTTTTTAATTTATTGTAGTGGCTAAGTCTTGCCATGTTGCCTAGGCTGGTCTGGAACTCCTGGGCCCAGGCAGTCCTCCCTCCTTGACCTCCCAAAGTGCTGGGGTTACAGGTGTGAGCCACCACACCTGGTCTCCTTTATTTTTTATTATTTTTAAAATATAGACATAGAGGACCAGCTGCAGTGGCTCATGCCTGTAATCCCAGCACTTTGGGAGGCCAAGGCAAGAGGATTGCCTGAGCCTGGGAGTTCGAGACCAGCCTGAGCAATATGACCCTCTCTACAATAAATTTAAAAATTAGCCAGGCATGGTGGTACAAAATTAGTTCCAGCTACTTAGGAGGCTGAGGGAGAAGAATCACCGGAGCTTGGCAGGTTGAGGCTGCTGTGGCCATGAGCGTGCCACTGCACTTCAGCCTGGGCAACAGTGAGACTCTGACTCAAAAAATAAAACAAAACAAAATAAAATAAAATTGTGTCTAAAACAAGACCACATAAAATTAACCTATGGACAATATGGTATTGATTCACATATACTGAAATTTATCAGAGCCAGTTTTCTGGCTTCTTAACTAGTGCCTAGAAAAGTCAGTCACAGCTGGGTGTGGTGGCTCACACCTGTAATCCCAGCACTTTGGGAGGAAGAGGCAAAAGAACTGCCTGAGTCCAAGGGTTTAAGACCAGACTGGGCAACTTGGCGAGACCTCGTCTCTACAGTGAATCAAAAAATTAACCGGGTATGGTGGCGCATGCCTGTAGTTCCAGCTTCTTGGAAGGCTGAGGCGGAAGGATCGCCAGAGCCCAGCAGGTCGACGCTGAGGTGGCCATGAGCATGCCACTGCAACGGAGTGAGACTCCAACTCAAAAAAAAAAAAAAAATTCAAAATAGGCTGTAACATGGTAGCGATTCAGGAAACTTTGGTTGAGAAAACTCACCCCAATGACTGAATTTAAAACAGACACAAAAGCATAAACAAACAAAAAAATAATAATGCTCCAGAGTTCATACTCCGAGCCCTCCTCCCCTATCTCCTAACCAATGTCTTATTGATTTTAGTCAATTGGTGTGTGTTGAAAGTACAGAGCCCTGTAAAATGACTGTATAAAGGCAAAAATAACTAGGAGCAAATCAAAGCACTCTCATCCACCTTTGTGCTGTAAGTCCCAGTCAGTGGAATATGAGAAAAATAGAAATGAGTTATAAAACACAGAAAGAAAGAGACATTTGCCAAACCCCCAAAATATCAACTTTAGAGGTATAATCAGCACCTCTTATTTTTATTTTCTGTGTGTGTGTGTGTGTGTGTGTGTGTGTGTGTGTGTGTGTGTGTGTGTTGGAGTCTCACTCTATCTCCCAGGCTGGAGTGCAGTGGCATGATCACAGCTCACTGTAGCCTCGACCTCCTGGGCTCAGGCAATCCTTCTACCTCAGACTCCCGGGTAACTGGGACTATAGGTGCATGCCACCATGCCTGGTTAATTTTAAGATTTTTTTTTTTTTTTTGTAGTGACAAGGTCTCACTATGTTGCCTAGGCTGGTCTTGAACCCCTGGGCTCAAGTAATCCTCCCGCCTCAGCCTCCCAAAGTGCTGGGATTACAGATGTGAGCCACGGCACCTGGCCAGCACCTCTCTTACAAATCAGCCATGACTAATTAGGAAAGGCAATTATGGCCAGGTGCAGTGGCACATGTCTGTAGTTCTCAGCTACTGTGGTGGTACACACCTGTAGTCCCAGTCCCTTGAAAGGTTGAGGTGGGAGGATCGTCTGAACCCAGAAGTTTGAGGCCAGCCTGACAAAATAGTGAGATCTCCATCTCTTAAAAATAAGTGTCACCTTTTAAAAAAGAAGGCGATTGTGAAAAATACCATTCACAATAGCGGCAAAAACTTTAAAACACATAGGAATTGCCTCAGTAATTCTTCTGTGTTGAAAACCATAAAACTTTTCAGGAGCTAAGGGTCTGGCAGTGGTAGGAGAAGGAGATCTGTATAATGATATACCATGTTCATGGACAGACTTTCCCTTCTGATAAATTTCTCGCATTAAGAAACAAAATTGTTTTTCTCTTATATACACATTCCTGATTAAAACTGTTTAGTGGGATTAGAACCATATAAATTATAAAACTGAAGTTTATCCTATCACTTAATGTACATTTTATATAATTTTATAATTGATGGGATCACACTTTTTTTTTTAATCGGAATCTCACTATGTCACCCAGGCAGGAGTGCAGTGGCACACTCACGGCCCCCGCAGGCTTGACCTGCTGGGTTTAGGTGATCCTTTCACCTCAGCCTTCCAAGGAGCTGGAACTACAGGTGCACACCACCACACTTGGCTAAGTTATTGTAAAGATGAGTTCTCACCAAGGTGCCCAGGCTGATCTCAAACCCCTGAGCTCAGGCAATTCTCTTGCCTCCACCTCCCAAAGTGCTGGGATTACAAGGGTGAACCATTACGTCTGACAAGATCACACTTTTAAACTGTTATTTCAAGAAGTCAAATGATCAGACTATAGAGGTTTATTCATGTAAAATAAGTAAATGATGGTTAAATCCTTCTTCATTAAAAAGCTATTTTTAGAGTACCTCCATTGTCTTTTTTCTTTCTTTGTGTACAATTGTCCTAATTTAACTCATCATTCTTTATTTCAGAAAGCAACTTTTTTTCACCAGAGACAGTTTTGAGACCAGTCTCCCTCCACTTACCATCCCTACATCAATGCAGGTAGTTATTTTACTGAACAATCTGAAGGATCTAAAAATAAGTAATATTTGGGGTGAGCATATGGTTCTGAAATATCAAGCTAGCTTGTTTTTGTTAGTTTAGAGGTTTATTTTCTTAAAGATATTAAGAGCAATTTCCAGGCCAAAAGATGGGTTAGTCTTATCCTGCTTCTACTGACAAAATATGCTTTTTTTCTTTCTGGAAAAAAAAAGGGTTGCTGGTGCTCTTCCTTACATTCTATTATAAAAGGATAGATCAGGCCAGGTGCTGTTGCTTGTGCTTGTAATCCCAGCACCTTGCCAGGCCAAGATGGGAAGATTGCTTGTGGCCAGAAATTTGGGGCCAGCCTGGGTGACATAGTGAGACCCTGTCTCTCCAAAAAAAAAAAAAAAATTTTGCCAGGCTTGGTGGCACATGCCTGTTGCCCCATTTACTCAGGAGGCTGAGGCAGGAGGATTGCTTGAGCCCATGAATTAGAGGCTACAATGAGCTATGATTGTGCCACTGTGCTCTGTCCTGGGCAACAGAGCAAGACCTGTATCAAAAAAAAAAAAAAAGCAAAAAATAAAAATGAAAAGTTAGATTGGATAGTAATATCCTACTTTGCACACTGTGACATCAAGGCCTTCCTAAATTATCCTAAAACAGCAGAAAACCACACTGTCAGTGACTATCCAGAGAAATTCTGCCATTAATATCTGTGCTAAATTTTTGTCATCTTTTGACATAGCAGTGTGTCTCCTGAAAGTGACTTTCATCAGTTAACAGTAGTCATTCATGGTTTATATTTTAGGCTTTTTCCTCAGAGGAGGCTTTGATAAAGGAGAAGGAGATGGAATGAATTCAGGTATTTGAGGGCACCAAACACCAACCTCAACTTCCCAATTTTGCTTCTACCTGCTCCCAAGACACATAGTTCCCATGATCTGAAAGCTAGCCAACAGTTGCTGCCATAAACATTTTTGGGATGCATATCTAAGAAATATTGCTTTCTGAAGCAGTGTTCGAAAAGATATGTTTGTTTGTTTGTTTTTTGGTTTTGTTTTGGTTGTTTTTGAGATGGAGTCTCACTCTGTCGCCCAGGCTGGATTGCAGTGGCAACTCATGGCCACCACAGCCTCAACCTGCTGGGCTCCAGGATTCTTCCACCTCAGCCTTCCAAGTAGCCGGAACCACAGGCGTGCGCTACCACGCCCGGCTAGTTTTTTTATTTATTGTACAGAAGAGGTCTCACCAAGTTGCCTGGACTGGTCTTGAACCCGCGGGCTCAGGCAGTCCACTCACCTCAGCCTCCCAAAGTGCTGGGATTGCAGGCTGAGCCACTGAGCCCACCCTTTGTTTTGTTTTAAGTCAGAATCTCATTCTGTGTCACCCAGGCCGGAGTGTAGTGGCACGATCATAGCCACCGCAGCCTCTACCTGCTGGGGTCAGGTGATCCTTCCATCGCAACCTTCCCAGTAGCCGAAACTACAGGCATGTGCCACCATGTCCAGCTAATTTTTTTATTTTTATTATAGAAACTAGGTCTCGCCGGGTTGTCCACGCTGATCTGGAACCACTGGGCTCAGGCAGTCCTCTCACTGCCGCCTCACAAGATGCTGAGATTATGGGTGTGAGCCATCCCACCTGGCCAAAGATGTTGTTATTGACATTACCCATATCATTACTTTTAGGTTGGCATACCAGAAGTGACATCTGCACATTTTTCTGATTTAATATTGCTGTTAGTAGTGAATCGAAAAGTCTACACTTACTTTTATGAAGATGACTTGTGGGACATATCTGTAGGTGTGTACAGTTTATATGTTTTATTTTGTTTGTGTTTACCCACCATCAAAGAAGAGGTTATTGATATTGGAGGTATAAGTGATAATCCCCCTTGAATGACAGCCCCAAGATGTTACCTTGTCCTTTAAAATGAAAATGAGACCAGGTGTGGTGGCTTATGCCTGTAATCCCAGCACCTTGGGAGGCCAAGGTGGGAGGATTGCTTGAGCTCAAGTTCGAGATCAGCTGAGCAACATGGCAAGACTTCATCTCTGCAAAAAATAAATTGGCCAGGTGTGGTGATGTGCATCTGTAGTCACAGCTACTTGGGGTGCTGAGGCACCTGAGCTCAGGAGGTCTAGCCTGGGTGACAGAGTGAGACCCTGGCTCAAAAAAGAAAAAGGAGAGAAAGGGACCACTTGTGGTGTCTCACGCCTGTAATCCCAAGGCTTTGGGAGGCCAAGGCTTGGGTTTAGAAGTTCGAGAGCAGCCTGAGCAACATAGTGAGACCCTGTCTTTGTCTTGTTTTGTTGCCCAGGTTGATCTTGAACTCCAAGCCTCAAGTGATCCTCCCACCTTGACCTCCCAAAGTGCTGGGATTACAGGCATGATCCACTGTGCCCAGACCCTGTCCCTATTTTTGTTTAAATAATAATAAATCGAGGCCTGACTCGGTGGCTCAGCCTGTGATCCCAGCACTTTGGGAGGCTGAGGCGAGTGGATTGCCTGAGCCCGTGGGTTCGAGACCAGCCTGGGCAACTTGGCAAGACCTCGTCTCTATGATAAATCAAAAATTAGCTGGGCCTGGTAGCTCGTGCCTGCAGTTCTGGCTACTTGGAAGGCTGAGGCAGAAGGATCGACAGAGCCCAGTAGGTCGTTGCTGGGGTGGTCATGAGCATGCTACTGCGCTCCAGCCTGGGCGACAGAGTGAGACTCCAACTAAAAAAAAATTAAAATTAAAAAGAAATCAAAATGAAAACTGGCCTGAGACCCCATCCCCTAGGGAGGGAACCCAATGTTTTCACTGTGAATCGTAGTCACAACCACAAAAGCTTAGAATGCTGGAAACCAAGAAGAGACACCAACTGGTCTTGGTGACAGACTGGCTGTTGGGATAGGGCAGGGGAGGGCCAGGAATGATGACCAGATGGCGGGTGACCCTGCAGGGTGATGGGGATATTCAGTCCCCCACGCTTCACATTAGGGAACAACAGAGAGGGTACTTTATAAAGAGGTGAGAAGAGAGAACCTTGAAGCAGGAGGTGACTGGGTAGGGTGGAGTGGACATGGGGCAAATGACAGCACTAGAAAGAAGAGTGTCTTCTCTTTCCTGATCAGTGGAATGAGGTAGAGAAAACACGCTGCTCATCACAAAAAGAAAGCCATTTGTATCCCCCCCCAAGCGGAAGTTCCGTCCCCGTGGCACACTCACGTCCCACCCCCTCGCAGCCCCCGGGACCCCTCACGCTGCATTCTGTCTCTGTGAATGTGATGACACTGGGAACCTCCTAGGAGTGGAATCACGTGGTCTTTGTGGCTGGCTTATTTCACTGAGCAAAATGTCCTCAAAGCTCATTCATGCTGGAGCTGGTGACAGGATTGCCTTCTTATTCAAGGCTGAATCGTATTTCGTGGGGTGGGTGAACCACATTGTGTTTCTCCATCATTGTCGGTGGACACTTGGGTGGCTTCCAGCTTTTGGCTATTGCGAATCGTGCTGCTGCGAACATCTTTTTGAGTCCCTGCTTTCCATTATTATTATTATTATTATTATTATTATTTTTGAGTTGAAGTCTCACTCTGTCACCCAGTCTGGAGTGCAGTGTCTGCTTCCGGCCACCGCAGCCTCGACTTGCTGGGTTCCAGCGATCCTTCTGCCTCAACCTTCCGAGTAACTGGAACTACAGGTGCGCGCTACCACACCCGGCTAATTTTTTTGATTTACTATAGAGACGAGGTCTCGCCAAGTTGCCCAGGCGGGTCTCGAACCCGCGGGCTCAGGCAATCCACTCACCTCGGCCTCCCAAAAGCACGAGATTACAGGCTGAGCCACCGAGCCCGGCTCCATTATTATTATTATTATTATTATTATTGAGTTGGGGTCTCACTCTGTTGCCTAGGCTCGAGTGCTGTGTTGTGATCATGGCCACTGCAGCCTCGAACTGCTGGGCTCAGGCAATTCTTCTGTCTCGGCCTCCCAAGTAACTGGGACTACAGGCACATACCACCATGCCCAGCTAATTTATTTATTTATTTTTTTATTTTTTTGAGTTGGAGTCTCACTATGTCTGCCCAGATTGGAGTGCAGTG
>NW_007097691.1:34861-37799 GCF_000164805.1 Carlito syrichta
ATTCCTGGGCTCAAGCAGTCCTTCTACCTCAGCCTTCCAAAGTGCTGGGATTACAGTACAGATATGAGTCATCACACCTGGCTGGAATTTTTTTTTTTGAGTCGGAGTCTCCATCACCCAGGCTCACAGCCACCTAGTGTCGACCTCCTGGGCTCCAGCGATCCTTCCACTTCAGCCTTCCAAGTAGCCAGAACTACAGGTGCACGCTATTATTTTTATTGTAGAGACGAGATCTCACCAAGTTGCCCAGACTAGTCTCTAACCCACAGGCTCAGGCAATCTGCTCCCAAAGTACTGAGATTACAGCCCTGAGCCACTGTGCTCAGCAAAAAAAAACACTTAAAAAAGTTCAGGATCAGCCTGGGCAACATAGCAAGACTCCATCTCTAAAAGATAACAAAATAAATACAAGACAATGGAAGGATGCCTCAGTAAGGAAAGGAAACCTTTTCCATAGTTTTGACAGGGCCCTGGAAGAGTTTCTACAAAACCAGTAGGTAGGCAGGGCTTGGTGGCTCAGCCTGTAATCTCAACACTTTGGAAGGCCTAGGCGAGTGAATTGCCTGAGCCACAGGTTCGAGACCAGCCCGGGCAACTTGGTGAGACCTCGTCTCTACAATAAATCAAAAAAATTAGCTGGGCATGGTAGCGCGCACCTGTAGTTCTGGCTAATTGGGAGACTGAGGTGGAAGGATTGATGCTAGGGTGGCAGTGAGTGTGCCACTGTGCTCCAGCCTGGGTGACAGAGTGAGACTCCTTCTCAAAACAAAACAAAACAAAACAAAAAACATGGTAGGTGGGACTCAAATGGGGGCATTTGTCTCCCCCAGAGGAACTTGGCAATGTCTGGAGACGTTTGTGGTTGTCAACACTGGAGGAAGGTGCCACTGGCACTGAGTGGGTAGAGGCAGGGATACTGCCATGTGTCTTCCAGTGTATTTTCCTGTCCCTGCCATTGAGGGTGACCTGCTCTTAAATGTCAGCGGTGTCCAGGCGGAGAGACCCTGCCCTAACCATTCTTTGATCTTCAGAGGACTCATGTGCATTTTAAAATCATATTTTACTTTCAGGTTTACAACACCCCGTTTCACATATTTCTGGTGATAATTGTTGCTATGTTGGAAATATCGTTTGCTTGGTAAGTACAATGTCTAATCTTTCCTTTTTTTGTTGTTTTTTTGTTTTTGAATCTGAGTCTTACTCTATCGCCCAGGCTGGAGTGCAGTGGTACAATCACAGCTACCCTAGCCTTAGACTTCCTGGGCTCAGGCGATCCTCCCACCTCAGCCTCCTCAGTAGCTGAAACTACAGGCACATGCCACCACACCCAGTTAATTCTTGGATTTTTTTTTTTTTTTTGAGTTGAAGTTCACTCTCTGCCCAGGCTAGAGTGCAGTGGCACACTCATGGCCACCACAGCCTCCACCTGCTGGGTTCAGGCAATCCTTCCGCTTCAGCCTTCCAAGTAGCTGGAACTACAGGTGTGCGCCACCATGCCCAGTTAATTTTTTTATTTATGTAGAGACGAGGTCTCGCCATGTTTCCCAGGCTGGCCTCAAACCCCCGGGCTCAGGCAGTCCTCTTGCTTCAGCCTCCCAAAATGCTGGGATTAAAGGCATGAGCCACCGCTTCTGGCTTTTTTTGTATTTTTTGTAGAGTCAAGGTCTTACTCTGTTGCCCAGGCTAGTCTCAAACTCCTGGACTTAGGCATTCCTCCCACCTCGGCCTCCCAAACTGCTGGGATTACAAGTTATGAGCCACCATGACTGGCTGAAATTTTTTTTAAGTGAATTTTTGCTGGGCATGATGGCATATGCCTGTAATCCCAGCACTTTAGGAGGCTGAGGCTAGAGGATTGCTTGAGCCCAGGAGTTCAAGACCAGCCTGAGCAGCATGGCGAGACCTTGTCTCTACAATAAAAAAATTAGCCAGGCTTGGTGGCACGCACCTGTAGTTCCAGCTACTTGGAAGGCTGAGGCAGAAGGATTGCCTGAGCCCAGCAGGTTGAGGCTGCAATAGCTGTCATCACGCCACTGCACTCCAGGCTGGGTGACAGTGAGACTGCAACTCAAAAATAATAATAAACATAAAAAATAAAGCAATTGTTTATGTCTGTTTTTCAGGAGATATCTAATATGGTTTTTGCCTATTTGCATGGAGAGCAGCTATCTCAGACCAACATATATATTTCAGATACTGGGGGATTCAGTTTTCAGAAGTATGTCTATGATGGACAGGTATGTTAAGTTTGTTAAGAACCTGAAAACAAAAATATGTGTACTGTGTGATTATAATTATCAATAGGTCAACCAGGGTTTAGTTCTCTCTTTAAGTGTCCAGTTGACTAGGAGATTAGGGAAAATTTCAGTCAAAGGAATTGACTTGGGAGCCTAAGAAGCTAAAAAAGGAGACAAAAGTTTTAGGCCAGGTAAAATTATGGTGCCGTTTATGGAGTGATTACTAAGAGCTGGTGCCTTAATAAAGGCTGCACGTTACTTCACGCCTACCTGAAGATTAAACCATCAGGTACCATCACCATGTCCATTTTCCAGATGAGAACACTGTAGTGGGTAGAGTAAGACTCCCTTAAAAATTTATGTCCACTCAAGTTGGATGCTGTGGCTCACACCTGTCATCCCAGCACTTTGGGAAGCCGAGGTGAGAAGACTGCTCAAGTCCAGGAGTTCAAAGCCAGCCTGGGCAGCATGGCAAGATCTCATCTCTACAAAAGAAAAAAAAATTAGCCGGGTGTGGTGGCCTGCGCCTGTAGTCCCAGCTACTCGGGAGGCTGAGACAGGAGGATTGCCTGAACCTGGGAAGCCAAGGCTGCGGTGAGCCATGATCATGCCACTGCCCTCTAGCCTGGGCAACAGAGTGAGACCTCCGACTCAAAAAAAAAAAAAAAAGGAGCCAGGCTCGGGGGCTCAGCCTGTCATCC
>NW_007097691.1:38227-39086 GCF_000164805.1 Carlito syrichta
TGCCCAGGCTGGTCTCGAACCTGTGGGCTCAGACAATCCTCTCACCTCGGCCTCCCAAAGTGCTGGGATTATGGGCGTGAGCCACCACTCCCAGCCTCAACCTTGACTCTTGAGCTCATCAAGCGATCCTCTTGTCTCAACCTCCAGAGTACCTGGGACTACAGGCGTGCACCACCACGTCCGGCTAATATTCTGTTGTCTTAAGCCTCCCAGATCAGAGTATTTTGTTATGGCAGCCATTGGGAATGAATACAAAGACTAGAGCTTAGAGAAGTGCAGGTCTTTGCCAAGGTCACACAGCTTGGCAGAGCTGGCATTTGAACAGCTAAAGAGGACAGAAGCCTGGGTAGTCAAGGGAATGGGGATATTCTGTTCTGATCCAAAGGATGGTTTCACCCCCAACACCTGGGAAGCATGCCCAAAAGCCTCTACTCTGCTCTCATTTCTGATTGGGCCCAGCTCTGGTTTCTTTGTCCTACTAGGAGGCCCAGTGAGGCCTAGAACAGAACCACTCACATGTTTTCATTCAAAATGATACCCAGAAAAACCCAGTCATGGGAGCAGGTTTGTGCTTGGCTAAAGAATAGCATCACTAGCCAGGTATGGTGACACGCACCTGTCATTCCTCTACACAGGAAGCTGAGATGGGGGGGGCTCGCTAGAATCCAGGACTTGGAGGCTACAGTGATTGCACCCCTGCTCTCCAGCCTGAGTAGCATAGTGAGACTCTGTCTCTAACAAACAAACAAGGCACACCAAAAACTAGCACCTCTGAGATCCCCAATTTTGAATCATATGGTCTTTTTGCTGTGCGTGTGTGGTGGAACTGCTTTTTTTTTTTTTTTTTTTTTTTTTTTTG
>NW_007097692.1:0-1209 GCF_000164805.1 Carlito syrichta
GAGGAGCCCGGGGGCCCCGCGGACACGAGGGCCGCCCGGTGGCGCGCGAAGGGCCGGGCGTGGCTCGGGCGCTGAGCAGACCCGCGCGTCTGAGTCCCGGATAGCGCGGCAGCCACGTGCCCTGTCCGAGACGATGCAGTGTTTTGAAGCTAAGCAAATGCCTTCGGTAAAATAAAAGTTTCAGCTAGTGCATGTTTTTAATAACGTCGCGTGTAATTACCAGCGTGATATATAGAGCACTCCTAAAAATCAACAAGAAACCGCTGGAGCCAGGCATGGTGGTTCACACCCGCGATCCCAGCCCTCTGGGAGGCTGAGGCAGGATTGCCCGAGTCCCGGCGTTGGAGACCAGCCCGGGCAACTTGGTGAGACCTCATCTCTGCAATAATTTTTTTTAATTAGCCAGGCATGGTAGGACGCGCCTGTAGTTCTGGTACTTGGAAGCCTGCTACGGAAGGATCGCTGGAGCCCAGCAGGTCGAGGCTGCTGTGGCCAGGGGCGTGCCACGGCACTCCCGCCTGGACCACGGACTGAGACTCCGACTCAAAAAAAAGACACAAAACGAGCTGGGTGTGGTGGTTCCTGTGATCCCAGCTGCTCCGGAGGCTGAAGCAGGAAGATGGCCTGAGGCCAAGAGGTGGAGGCCGCCTCCAGCTCAGCCATCCCCAGGGTGGGTGGGGAACGGGGATTGCCCCTGTCATAGGGTGCTGGGCCCTGGCCATGGGGTCTGTGGGGTCCAGCCCCACCCTCACCCAGGTCTCCTAGCCCCCAGATTGCCGGCCTGGGCTGGACCGTCCCATGTGCCCCTGGGGGTTGACCAGCTGCCACAGACTCATTTCGCAGCCGGGGAGACTGACACCCAGAGAGTCGCCGCCATGGGAAGATGGCGTGTGCCAGGCACCGCTGTCCCCGTTGCGGGCTGTGGACCCTGGTGCTTTTCTGGGTTTTGCTTTTCTGAAATAATTTGTGGAGATGGAATTCACATAACATAAAATCCGTTCTTTTTTTTTCTGAGTCAGAAAAAAAAGACTCACTCTGTCGCCCAGGTTGAAGGGCAGTGGCGTGCTCATGGCCACCCTAGCATTGACCTCCTGGACTCCAGCGACCCTTCCGCCTCAGCCTTCCGAGTAGCTGGAACTCCGGGCCGCACTACCATGCCCGGCTAATTTTTTATTTTTATTGTAGAGATGAGGTCTCACCAAGTTGCCC
>NW_007097692.1:1759-2261 GCF_000164805.1 Carlito syrichta
GGATTACAGGCTGAGCCACCGAGCCCCGCTTAAAATCCACTCTTTTAAGGTGAACAGCTCAGCGGTTGGGGACACGTTGACAATGGTGTGTGACCAGCCCCGCCATCCAGTTCCAGAACATTCCATCACCCCAAGGGAAGCCCCCCATCCGTCCTAACTCCCTACCCCCTCCCTAGTCCCCAGCACCCACGACTCCACGTCCCATCCCTGTGAACTGGCCCGTTTGGGGCATTTTACGTAAACGGAGTCACGCCCTGTGTGTCCTTTTGTGTCTGGGTCTCCCTGACCATGGTATCCTCAAGGTCCCTCCACGCCGTGCCCGTGGCCGAGCCTCCTTCCTGTTCGCGGCCGAGGCATGTCCACATGTGGATGGGCCGTGCCGTGTGACCCACCCTCCCTCCTGTCCTGTCTGCTGTGAACACCACAGGCAGACTTTTTCTTCTTGAGTCGGAGTCTCACTCTGTCGCCCAGACTGGAGTGCAATGGCCGCTCCCGGCCACCG
>NW_007097692.1:2673-3241 GCF_000164805.1 Carlito syrichta
CCCAGGCGGGTCTCGAACCCACGGGCTCAGGTAATTCACTCACCTCAGCCTCCCAAGGCGCGGGATTACAGGCTGAACCACCGAGCCCAGCCAGGCTTTGTTTTAAAGCTACTTTCAGTCAGGCTTGGTGGCTCAGCCTGTCATCCCAGCACTCTGGGGGGCCGTGGCAAGAGGATGGTCCGAGCCTGGGACTTCAAGACTAGCCTGAGCAACTTGGCGAGACCTCATCTCCACCACAAATCAAAAATTAGCCGGGCATGGCGGTGCACGCCTGTAGTCCCAGCTCCTTGGAAGGCGGAGGCGGAAGGATCACCGGAGCCCGGCAGGGCGAGGCTGCGGGGGCCGGGAACGTGCCCCTGCCCTCCAGCCTGGGCCACGGAGTGACAGTCCGACTCAAAAAGAAAAGGAAGCCGGGCTCGGTGGCTCAGCCTGTCCTCCCGCGCCTTTGGGAGGCCGAGGTGAGTGGATGGCCTGAGCCCGCGGGTTCGAGACCCGCCTGGGCAGCGAGACCTCATCTCTACAATAAATCAAAAAATCAGCTGGGCGTGGTAGCGCGTGCCTGTAATTC
>NW_007097692.1:3261-6441 GCF_000164805.1 Carlito syrichta
GCGGGGGGTGAGGGCCACCGGGAGCCAGGAGGGCCTGGGGCCTGGGGCGAAGCTGGGACACCCCCACCCCCGGCTCCCAGCAGCCTGGGTGGAAGCAG
Organism: Carlito syrichta; assembly: GCF_000164805.1. Lineage (NCBI taxonomy): Eukaryota > Metazoa > Chordata > Mammalia > Primates > Tarsiidae > Carlito > Carlito syrichta. The sequence goes on from NW_007097692.1 coordinate 3,360, forward strand.
ATCCCGCTGTGGCCTCGTGCCCAGGGCTCTGGCTCCATTTCTGCCGACCCACCATGTCTCTTGCTTTCTTCAGTCACCGGTGTTGAGACTCGCATCGCAACCACCAGCCCTCCGTGTCCCAATTCCACGGAGGCCGGGCGGAGGCGCGAGGGTCGAGTGAGGCCAGGAGTTCCAGCCCAGCCGGGGCAACATAGCAAGACCCCATCTCTACAGAAAGTACATGCACAAATCAGGGGCATTTGATATATCAACAGTGTCAGGCAGCCGCCACCACGGCTCATTCCAGAACATTCCTCACCCCCAAAAGGGACCCCGTCCCTGTCTGCCGTCACCACGAATCCACGTCCTGGCTCTGTGGACTGGCCTGTTCTGGGCATTTCATATAAGTGGAGTCACGCCCTGTGTGTCTTTCTGGGTCTGGTCTTGCTGACGCCATGTCCCCGAGGCCCTCCATGCCGTGGCCTGTGTCTGAGCCTCCTTCCTGTGGCCGAGTCACGTTCCACGCCGAGGGACCCATCCTCCGTCAGTGGACACTGGGGCCACCCGCTCTCACTGGTGTCAATTCAACCCCACGGGCTAGGGCTCATCATTTGACTGATGGGGAAACTGAGGCTGAGAGAGTGAAGTTTCCAGCCCAGAATCCCGACACACAGCAGGGTTCAGGCCCCGGTGGCGGGCTGGGACACGTGGAAGGGCTGCGTGCCGGGGCGGGTGCCAACCTCGAGGAGGCAGGCCGGGGGACCAGCCCCAGCGTGGGTGTGAAGCGGAGGCCAACCACGGCCGGGCCCCAGGGCGGCCCCTGGTGTCCGCCTCCCCCACGGGGCACCCCAAGCCTTAACCCATTCACCTCCCGTGTTGCCCCACGGGAGGCCCTGAGACCCCTCGACTCACAGGAAGAGAAACTGAGTCCCGAGAGGCTCGGCAGCTCGTCCCAGCTCAAGCTGACTGATCCAGGGGATGCCAAGCGTCCTTGTTGAATGAAGATCACCAGTTTTTGTTTCTGTTTTTGTTTAGTTGGAGTCTCACTCTGTTGCCCAGACTGGAGTGCAGTGACACGCTCCTGGCCACTGCAGCCTCGACCCGCCGGGCTCCGGTGATCCTTCCACCTCAATCTCAAGTAGCTGGAACCACAGGCATGTGCCACCACTCCTGGGTAATTGTTTGATTTATGGCAGAGACGAGGTCTCGCCAAGTTGCCCAGGCTGGTCTTGAACCCGCGGGCTCAGGTGAGCCTCTCACCTCAGCCTCCCAGAATGCTGGGATGACAGGCGTGAGCCACTGCCTCTGGCTTTTCTTAATTGCACTATCAGGCCGGGTGCGGTGGCTCACACCTGTCATCCCAGCACTTTGGGAAGCAGAGACGAGAGGATTGTCTGAGCCCAGGGGCTTGACAACAAGCAAAAACCTCGTCTCTACGATAAACCAAAAAATTAGCCGGGCGTGGTGGCGCCTGTAGTCCCGGCTACTTGGGAGGCTGAGGCGGGAGGACAGCCCGAACCCAGGAGGTCAGGCTGTGGGCTGCGGTGGCTGTGATTGTGCCACTTGGACAAAAACCAGGCAAACAGACAAAAAACTGTGCTAGCCTGGACAACATGACCTTGTCCCTACAAAAACTAAAAGGAAGAGACCCCAGATGGTCCCTGCTGAGGACACTCGGGGAAGTCGGGGCCTGTCCTGCACGGCGGCTTCCCAGCCCGGGGCGGCTGGGCTGTCCCCACGGGGGTGAGGCCGCGGCAGACAGGGTGTCATGGGCGCCTCCGAGGCCCTGGACGCCTCGTCACCCTCGGTTGCACAAGGCGTGTCCAGCCGGATCCGGGAAGCCCCGGGCGTCCATCCCGCAAAGTTTCCAAACAAAACTGTAAACAAGCTTTTGGGCCTCAAGTTCAAACATGCATCTCCCTCGGTTCCGCGGGTTTAACCGTTCGTGGTGAGGCGTCCGTAGCAAACATGGGGCCGTCTCCTCCGCCGGGGGCTCCTGGCCTGTGGGCGCCGGGCCTGGTCCCTCTCTGGGCGTCCTGGGCGCTGCAGGGTGTGAGCCGTGTCCCTGGCCTCCCCGCCTCCACACCGGGGCCTCCCCCGGGGTGACGATCACACGCGTCCCAGACATCGCCCAGGTCCCCTAGAGGCAGAATCACCCCTACTCGAGACCCCCTGTTAGGGGACCCCATGGGCCCCCGGGATTCTTATCCTGAGACCCTCTGCCCTGTGGAGGCCCCAGGAGGCCGCGCACACGGAAATCCACACCCAAGGGGCAGGGGATGAGTCCCAGGAGACGGATTCCCCGGTCTACACTGCCTGCCCCCTTGGGAGCTGACTCCAGGGTCTGGTGTGAGACTCCAAGCGTCCGTTCCTGAGCCGGGCTCAGTGGCTCAGCCTGCAATCCCACACCTTTGGGAGGCTGAGGTGAGTGGATGGCCTGAGCCCGCGGGTTCAAGACCCGCCCAGGCAACTTGGCGAGCTCTCATCTCTACAATCAATCAAAATGAGCCGGGCGTGGTAGCACATGCCTGTAGTTCCGGCTACTCGGAAGGCTGAGGCGGGAGGATCGCCGGAGTCCGGCAGGTTGAGGCTGCGGTGGCCGGGAGCGGCCCCTGCACTCCAGTCTGGGCAACAGAGTGAGACTCCAACTCAAAAAAAAAAAGAGTCTGTTCCCTGCCAGGAGCAACCCGGGGGTGACAACCACACATGTCCCCAGACATGGCCTCTGTCCCAGGGGTGGGACCACCCCGACTTCCAGGAAGAACCAGAATCCCCAGGGCAACAGCAGGGACACTCAGGGTCTGCCGCTCCCCCGCTCCGGCATCCCCTCGCGAACCCATCAGATCTCCTGGTGGCTTCTAGCCCCCGTGGGATGCCCCCTCCGCGTCCCTCTCCACCGGCCACAGGGACCTCGTGGGCGCCTGTCCCCCAGCGCGGTGGCCAGGACAACCCCCAGGAAGGCCAGACGCTGAGCCCCAAGCCCTGTGTCTGTCCTGGAGTCAGGAGCTGACCCCGAGCCCCCGGGCGCCCAGGGCGGAAGGAAGTGGGGACGCCCGCCCTGGGGGGGACCAACGGCCGCGTGCCCGGGATATAACAGTGGCTG
>NW_007097692.1:6701-7624 GCF_000164805.1 Carlito syrichta
GCCCGGCTGGGAAACCGAGGCAGGACCGGGACCCCAGGGAGGGGGAGGGGCAGACGGAGGGGTGCCCTGGGCCACTGGACTCAGTTTCCCGAGTTGCTTCCCGAGAGGTCCCGGGGGTCAACCTGAGGGATTCCAGGATGGTGCCCGGCATTCAGCAGGTGCTCAGTGAGGGTGCGGCACAAGTGAATGAATGAGTCCGGGAGTCAGTGATACTGGCGCCAGGGGAGAAGAGAAGCCACGGGTCCCACAGTCCTCATCTCGAGGAGAGCCTTGCCTCAGTCTGTCCGTCTGCAGAATGGGTCACCTTGTCAACTGTTCTTTTTCTGCTTTTTTGTTTTGAGTCGGAGTCTCACTCTGTGGCCCAGGCTGGAGGGCAGTGGCCGCTCCTGGCCACCGCAGCCTCGACCCGCTGGGCTCTGGCCATCCTTCCGCCTCAGCCTTCCAAGCAGCCGGAACCACAGGCACACACTCCCACACCCAGTTAATTTTTTTATTTCTTGTAGAGCTCTCCTCTTAACAAACCGTGCTTTCAAAAAAATATTATAATAATAATTAAAAAAATAAAGCCTCCCTGAGCTTCAGGCCTGGACACCGCCTTCCGGGAGCCTCAGAAATCCGGAGAAGGGCGCCGGGTTCCCCCTCCCGCAGGCGCGGCCTGCGTGAGACTGAGATCGTGGGCGGCCACGAGGCCCAGCCCCACTCGCGGCCCTACATGGCGTCGCTGCAGATCCAGCGGACCCCGGGCAGCCACTTCTGCGGGACGCCCTGATGCCCCCCAGCTTCGTGCTGACGGCGCCCACTGCCTGGCAGCCGTGCGAGTGCGGGCCGGGGCCTCCAGGGCCGGGGAGGGGGCGTCCCCGCCCATCCCCGCCTTCCCCACCTCCAGGGCACTTGGGGGTTTGGGCCCAGGCTGCGGGCGGCTG
>NW_007097692.1:8316-9202 GCF_000164805.1 Carlito syrichta
CCAGGCTGGAGGGCAGTGGCGCGCTCCCGGCCACCGCAGCCTCAACCTGCTGGGCTCCGGCGATGCTTCCGCCTCCGCCTTCCAGGTAGCCGGAACTACAGGCGCGCCACCACACCCGGGGGATTTTTGGCTTATTGTAGACACGAGGTCTCGCCTAGTTGCCCGGGGTGGTCTCGAACCCCTGACCTCAGGCAGTCCTCTCGCCTCCACCCCCAAAGTGCTGGGATGACAGGCGAGAGCCACTGCGCCCGGCTTGCTACCTAACTTTTCAAGAAAGTTTCAGGGGATGGTTCCTAGTTCTTTCACTAAACACACTGGTGGCCGGGCTCGGTGGCTCAGCCTGTCATCCTGCACCTTGGGAGGCCGAGGCGAGCGGGTTGCCTGAGCCCGCGGGTTCGAGACCCGCCTGGGCGACTTGGCGAAACCTCATCTCTACAATAAATCAAAAAATTAGCCGGGTGTGGTGGCGCGCACCTGTAGTTCCGGCTCCTGGGAAGGCGGAGGCGGAAGGGTCGCGGGAGCCCAGCGGGTGGAGGCTGCGGGGCCGGGAGCGGCCGCTGCCCTCCAGCCTGGGCGACGGAGTGAGACTCCGACTCAAAAAAAAAAACATACTGGTATTTCTGTGTCAGTTCAGATCTGGTTTTGCCACCATATTAGTTACTAAATTTTTGAATTTTCAGAGGCTTTTGGCTGTTGTTGTTGGCTTGTTTTGAGGGGCTCCGAAGGAGGGGCGCGAGTGGGGGCGGGGCTGGGGCAGGAGGGCCGGGAGAGGGTGGTCAGATGGAGGGGGCGGGGCGCGCCGGCCCGGGGAGGGGCGCGAGGTGGGGGCGGGGCGGGGACAGGGGGGCGGGGCGGGAGTGCAAGGAGGAGGCGGGGCGCGGGGAGG
>NW_007097693.1:0-1269 GCF_000164805.1 Carlito syrichta
GCCTCCCGCGGACGCCTCCCCTCCCCACCCCGCGCGCCATCAGGCACTCGCACGTCTCCAGCCACAGCTGCGTTAGGATGAGGCGGGGAAGACAAAAAGGACCTTGTTTTCAAAAGTCTTGCTCAGGTTTGGGAGTAGAACTGGGGAAAGAGGAAGCGAGGCCAGCCTCCGCCGGGGATTCGGGGTCAAGCGGGACGGAGGGCGGCAGATCAGCGCGCAGTGCTGCTCTGACTCCCAACTCCGGAGCCTTGGCCCCGAAGCCCCGGGCGTCCTCCCGCCGGCGCGCTCTGGTGCCCCCGAGGGCCGGGAGGGGGGTCGGCCGGCGTCTTCGCCCCAGGCCCGGGGGTCTCCGCCGCCCAGCCGCCACCCCGCAGCAAACACTCTTGCTGGAAAGCGAGAGGGAGGCCGCAAAGAAAAACGAGCGTCGAGTCCCCCCTTCCCGGGGGTGGGCTTCGCCCGAGCCTCCCCGCTCCCACCCGTGTAAGTTTCCTCCAGCCGTGGTCCCGCCGCTGCCCGATCAAGCTCGGCAGCGAGGAGGCCAACTCCCACCCCGGCGCTGCGCGTCCGCCGTGCCCGCATAGACGCGCACCCAGCCGGGCTCCTCCATGGGCTCCGGCCTGGGCAGCTTGCGTCCGGACAAAGTTTCCCGTGCCCGCTGGTGAAGCAGGCGCCGAAGGGCTGCCAAGCAGCCCGCCCCTGCGCAGGACGGCCCGGGGGCTCTTGCCGGGGGGCAGCGGGGGCCCCGGGCTGGCATCTCGGGGAGGCTGGAAGGCGACGGGGCGAGGGGGACGCGGACGCAGCCTCCGGGCAACTTGCACGGGCGGCCGCTCGAGCAGGGGAGGCGCGGGGATTATTTGTGCCTCTGCACGTTCGAAAATCCCTCCCCCTCCTGCGAACGTGCCCTCCCTTCGGAGGGGAAGGAAGAAACCTCAGCATCTGGCCCGAAGGTGGGGTGGAAAGAGTGAGGGAGAGAGAGGAGGAGAGGAAGGGAGGCAGAGAAAGGGAGGGAGGGAGAGAAAGGGCGCGTTCACGAACACTACAAAGTTACAAATATGGCTCCCCCGTCTCTCGCCTCATCACTGCGAAGCACGAAGACGCACTTTCGACCCGGGCCCTCCCAACTCGACCGCAGCCCCCTCCCCACCCGCGCCCCCGGGGGCCCCGGCCCACATTTATCAGAAACTAAACCGGACTCGCGAAGCCCAAAACTTATGGTGTGTGGAGCGGGCGAGCGGAGAGAGGGAGGGGGAGGCGCGGGAGGGGGCGCAG
>NW_007097694.1:0-1157 GCF_000164805.1 Carlito syrichta
GGGTGACAGAGTGAGACTCCAATTAAAAAAAAAAAAAAAACCAGTGAACTAAAACCAACCGATTAGACAAACCACAATATTGAATCACTTGTATTTCTGGGGGTAGGAGAAAGAGTTCTAGTGGCAGTGAAGCTCTATTCTACGTAATAACCTGCCTTGAGAATATCTCACACATTACATACATCTCAGTTCTTTATGAGAATCAATATGAAACTCAGTAACTTCATCACATTCTTCTAAAGCCAAATATAAGTAAATGCTGGGTTACAGTTATTGCAGAAGCACCCCTCCGTCTGTGAGCCTAAACTAAGAGCTGCCGGGTGATGATTATCTGACTATAGGTATGGTAAAAGACACACCTAAAGAACTGCCCTCCCCTGCTACAATGCAGGTCAGACCCCCTCGCTCCTCTGCTCAAAGCCCTCCCGCGGCTCCCCTCTGGGTAGAGGTGAAATGATCCTTGCCGCCTAAAGAGTTCTGGCCGTTCTGCTCACCCCTTCCTCGCTTCTTCCCTGACTCTATCCCCTACTGCTCTCCCCTCTGCTCAGTGCTCCAAGTGCACTGGTCTCCCTCATGGTTTCTCCGACAGAGGGCCAGCGTTGTCTTCTTCAAGGCCTCCGTGCCTCCCCAGACGTTCACATGGCTCACCCCCTCAACCGGCCTGCTTAAATGTCACCTGGCCTTCAAAGCCTCCCCTGACCACCGAGTGCCAACCACACCCCCCATCTCCCTTCCGTGCTAAGGCCTTGACCTCGTTCTAACACGCAGTGCAACGTGTGCGTCAGCTTGTCTCTCCTGCCACAGGAAGATGAAGTTCTACCAGCGCGGGGGTCAGCAGCCTCTCCCAACCCCTAGCCCCGTGCAAATGTCCCTTGAACGAACGAATGAATGAATGACACGTGAGACTGCAAAAAGCCCCTCGAGGCCCAAGAAAGTCCTTCTTTCCTGAGAGTCCAACAATTTTTGTACGAACCGCTCGCTGCTCACCGTCCACGGCTCTGAAAAGTTTGAGTTAAGACGCGGGTCCCGCCCGGAGGGCGTCGCGGGTGTGCATGCAGGGGACGACACGCACAGAAACATCAACCACCGGGGAGCCAGAGGAGGCCGAGGCTCGGCAGAGGGGCGGGGCGGACGCTGGCCGAGGGGAGACCCCTCCC
>NW_007097695.1:0-2187 GCF_000164805.1 Carlito syrichta
CACCAGGTGAGCCAGCCTCTTGAGGAGGGGGCTTGACAAGAGAAGCGTGGCGGAGGACACAGGGAGGGCGTGATGTGAGGAGGCGGGGGAGACAGCGGGACGGGAGCCTCACTCAGGACGTGAGACGTGGACACGGCGCCGCCGGCCTCCGCGCGAGCCACGGGGCACTGGAGGAAGCGCCCCCCGGGGTGAAACCTGGAGCGGAGCCGGGCGCCCGCCTGCGCCGGAGGCGGACCCCGACCCTGAGGCTTCGAGTTGCGCGCAAGCACGCGTCCTGAAGCTTCCTCCCAGACGCTGCGAGTTGGCCTCAGCCACTGACCTGTGCTGTGTGGCCCTGAGCGAGTGGCTCTGCCCCTGCGAGCTTATATGTCAGTGAAGTGCAGGGAATAGGGCCTGCATGTGGAGCTCCCCAAGATGTTTCTGCTTGGTGGAAGGAGGTGACATCGTGTGTGGCCCTGCGCACTCTACAGGCGCTTCTGGGATGAGCCCGCCCTGTGCCTTTGGGGTCTCAGTTCCCCTGTTTGCTAGTGAGGGAAAGATAAGGAGAATCCCTTTTCTCCCCAAGCGTGTGTGATTCTCCAGCAATTGCTGGGGCAGGTTTTTGCTTGGCTGGCTGGATCCTCCCCGTCCCCACACCCAGGGACGTGGTCTCACGGGCCTCCAGACGCCCCACGCCCCGGCAGCTCTGTCCGAGTCTTCCCTCTCCCTCTCTGCCCCCTGAGACACTCAGGCTCATCCGTCTCCGGGCCTTTGCCCTGGCCACCACGGCCGACTTCTCGCCTTCTTCCGTTTCCACGTGCTTGCCTCTGGCTTATGTTGTCTCTCCTTGAATGAATGGACTTTAGAAAAACTCATTAATTTTTTTGAATCGGAGTCTCACTCTGTCGCCCAGGATGGGGTGCAGGGGCATGCCCCCGGCCACTGCAGCCCTGACCCGCTGGGCTCAGGCAATCTGCCGCAGCCTCCTGAGTAGCTGGAACTTCAGGCGCACGCCACCGCACCCAGCTAATATTTTGACTTATTGTAGAGACAAGGTCTTGCCATGCTGCCCAGGCTGGTCTCGAATCCCTGGACTCGGGCAATTCTCTTGCCTCCACCTCCCGAAGTGCTGGGATGAGAGGCGTGAGCCACTGTGCCAGGCTCAGAGATTTTTTTTTTGAGTCGGAGCCTCACTGTGTCACCCAGACTGGAGTGCAGCGGCCGCTCCCGGCCACCGCAGCCTCGACCCGCTGGGCTCCGGCGATCCCTCTGCCTCAGCCTTCCACGTAGCTGGAACTACAGGCGTGCGCTACCACGCCCGGCTGATTTTTGATTTATTGTAGAGATGAGGTCTCGCCAAGTTCCCCGGGCGGGTCTGGAACCCACGGGCTCAGGCCATCCACTCACCTCAGCCTCCCAAAGCGCGGGGTGACAGGCTGAGCCACCGAGCCCGGCCGAGATTTTTTAAATTACATTTTACTGCAGGTCATGCGGGCGGCCCACCCCACCCCCTCAGCCAATCAGAAGGAAACAGGGCAGCCCAACCTTTCAGTTCATCGTCCCTAAAAATCCTTGAGGTTGCACGGGGCGTGGCGGCTCATGCCTGTTATCCCTGAGTCCAGCCTGGGCAAGGCCTGGGCGAGACCTCATCTCCACAATAAATCAAAAAATTAGTCGGGCATCGTGGCACACGCCTGTGGTTCCAGCTCCTTGGAAGGCTGAGGTGGAAGGATCGCCGGAGCCCAGCAGGTGGAGGCTGTGGTGGCGGTGAGCGTGCCCCTGCCCTCCAGCCTGGGTGACAGGACTCAAAAAAAAACCTTTCAGGCTCCGTGTTGAAGGTAAAAGGCTCAACCCCACCCCTTAACTGATCCAAACCACAAAGTGATCATAAGCCCACCCCCTCCGCATCAGAGACAGAGAGGGCAGCCATCACCCGAGGTCTCATTAGCATATCAATAACCAGGTAGCTTAGTATCTAGCTTGTAGCTGAGTCTGAAAGCGCAGTTTTCCTTTTTGAGAAACTTACCCATGGCGGGTCTTTCTGCCATGAATCTTCCTTTTTCCTTCTCTCCTTCTGAAGAGAAGGAAACCCTGCTTCCTTTTGAAACCCTGTTTCAAAACTTGGCGGGCCACCCTAAAATTCATTTTAGGAGCCAGGCTCGGTGGCTCAGCCTGTCATCCCGCGCCTTTGGGAGGCTGAGGTGAGTG
>NW_007097695.1:2207-6198 GCF_000164805.1 Carlito syrichta
AACCTGCTGGGCTCTGGTGATCCTTCCGCCTCAGTCTTCCAAGTAGCCAGAACTACAGGCGTGCGCTACCATGCCCGGCTAGTTTTTGATTTATTGTAGAGACGAGGTCTTGCCAAATGGTCCGGGCTGGTCTCAAACCTGCAGGCTCAGGCAGTGCTCTTGCCTCAGCCTCCCAAAGTGCTGGAATTACAGACTGAGCCACCAAACGCGGCCTGTTATTTTTTTTGACACAGGTTCTCACTCTGTTGCCCAAGCTGGAGTGCAGTGGCACAATCACAGGTCACTGATGCCTCAACCTCCTGGGCTCAAACAACCCTCCCACCTCAGCCTCCCAAGAGCTGGGGCTACAGGCATGCACCACCGTGCCCAGCTCTTTTTTGTTTTGAGTTGGAGTCTTACTCTGTCACCCAGGCTGGAGTGCACTGCTCACAGCCACCACAGCCTTGACCTGCTGGGCTTGGGTGATCCTCCTCAGTCTTCCAAGTAGCTGGAACTACAGGCATGCACCACCACGCCCAGCTAATGTTCTGATTTATTGTAGAGACGCGGTCTTGCCAAGTTGCCCGGGTTGGTCTTGAACCCATGGGCTCAGGCAATCCTCTCGCCTCAGCCTCCCAAAGTGCTGGGATGACAAGGGTGAGCCACCGTACTTGGCTTTCATTTTTACATTTTTTGCAGAGACAGGGTCTTATGTGTTGCCCAGGCTGGTCTCAAACTCTTGGGCTCAGGCAACCCTTCTACCTCGGCCTCTCAGAGTGCTGGGACCACAGGCGTGAGCCACCACATCTGGCCTGGGTGGCTTTAATCTGCGTTTCCTGAGGCCATGTGTTGTGAAACATCAACTCCTATCTCTGTTTGCCATCTGTGTATCTTCGGGGAGGTGTCTGTTCAGGTCTTTTGTTGTTTATTTTTTGAGTTGGAGTCTCATTCCGTCACCCAGGCTGGAGTGCCGCGGCACGCTCACGGCCACTGCAGCCTCAGCCTGCTCTGAGTGTCCCACGCAGGGTGAAGGGACCCAAGCCCTCTTGGGACTGCGGGGTCGGCCAGTGGGAGGGCAGTGAGTCAGCTGTGGCACCATCTTGCCTCCCTCAGAGCCGGGGTCAGCGCCTCAAGGGCTCCTGCTCCCATGTCCCCGTCACAGGAGGCACAAGGTTTCCCTCGAATCTGTGGATCATGGCTGCTCTGAGTACTGCCCTGGCACGGATGTTTTTTTCTTTTTTTTTTTAAGAGTTGGGGGTCTCACTCTGTCCCCAGGCTGGAGAGCAATGGCCTGATCACCACAGCCTCGACCTCCTGGGCTCAGGCAGTTCTCCCGCCTCAGCCTCCTTAGTAGCTGGGACTACAGGTGCCATCACGCCTGGCTAGTTCTTTTGTTTTCTGTAGAGACAGGGTCTTGCTATGTTGCCCAGGCTGGTCTTTAACTCCTGGAATCAAGCAATCCTCCCACCTTGACCTCCCAAAGTGCTGGGGTGACAGGTGTGAGCCACCGCACCCAGCCCCTGGCACCGATTCTGAGGCTGTATCCAGGCTCAGTGCTGTGACTCGTTGGCAATGTCTGTGATTGACTGATGATGTCTGTCCCCAGAGGAGCACTGGATAACAGGTATGCGTGCAGCCTTGTTTCTACTGTCTCCTGCCAGGCTGTCTTCAAGGGCTCGGCAAACTTGCAGATCTAAAGTTGTTTAGTTTGAACCACAAATTAATGCTGATCTCCTTCTCTGTGCCCAGCTGGGCATAGAGAGGAAGCTGATGAGATGTACGGCCTGTTCCTACTCAGAGAGAGATAACGATCTCCTTCTACTGAGCCCCGGAGATCTCTCGCATCCTTGAATTCTTTCCCCTTTTCTTCTGGAAGCTAGACCGCCTCTCTCTGTACTAGCTGCTTCACCCCGAATAGCTATTGTGTGCACTTGGCCTGACTCCCGAGAACGGGCACTCAGGAATTCTGCAGAAAACACGTCACATAAAGCATGGCTGAGCTTCCAAGACACACCACGAATGCGCCAGAGGGATCACCACCCCGTTACAGCAGCCCCTGGACGCGGATACCCAGCAGGGGTGGCAAGGCATTTCCGCCGAGGTTTGCGCAACCCATTGGCAGCACGCTGCACCACGGGATCCCCATGCTGCCCAGACGCTGGGCGGCTTCAACGGAGGGATGCTGAGATGTCCCCGGCCTGGGGGCTTCTTGGGTCACCACCTGCCATGGCCATGCTCGGGCCCCAGACCCAGTGGGAGAGGTCCCTTTCTGATCTGCCTCACCGCCCCTGGGGTGTTCTTAGGACTTTATGATCAAATTTTTTTTTTAGAGTCGGAGACTCCCAGTCTGGAGTGCGGGGACACACTCATGGCTACCGCAGCCTTGACCTGCTGGGCTCAGGTGATCCTTCCGCCTCCGCTTTCCAAGTGGCTGAAACCACACACGTGCACCACCATGCCTGGCTAATTTTTTTATTTATTGTCAAGACCGGGTCTTGCTATGTGGCCCAGGCTGGTCTCAAACCCCTGGGCTCAGGCCGTGCTTTCACCTGAGCCTCCTAAAGTGCTGGGATGACAGGTGTGAGCCACTGTGCCTGGCCTTTGCAAAAAATTAAGTCATGAGTGCGTGGGGGGAGGTGCAGGGCTATGTTGGGTTAATGATTGCGGGGTTCCCATCCAAACCCCTCCTCATCTTCTCCCTAGCCGGGCCACAACTGCCTCAGCCTCATTAACGCCTGGGGCAGAAGAAGGGGAAGGAGTAACATCTGAGCACCTACTGTATACCAGGCCCTGCACCAAGGAGCTGTATGTTTTCCCATTTAATTCTTACAGTAGGAGGATTCTACTCCTGAACTTGGCAGCCCAGGGATGCGAAGTGAATGGCCTTCTCTTTTTAACCCTAACCCTTATCCATCAAAGGGCCGTCATGCGTTCAGAAAGACAGGCAGCACGGACTTTGCTAGCAGAGGCCCTCTGTCCTGGGAACATTTTTGTTTACCTCAATCAGAGGTTGGCAAGCCACGGATTGCAGCTTTAAAACAAAAATCAAGGCTGGGTGCTATGGCTCCCGCCGGCCATCCCAACACTTTGGGAGGCGGAGGCCAGAGGATTGCCTGAGTCCAGGGGTTCAAGACCAGCCTAGGCAACTCATCTCTTCAGTAAACCAAAAAATTACCTGGGCGTGATGGCGCACACCTGGGGTTCCAGCTACTTGGAAGGCTGAGCCGGAAGGATCGCCGGAGCCCAGCAGGTCGAGGCTGTGGTGGCTGTGAGCGTGCCACTGCCCTCCAGCCTAGGCGACAGAGTGAGACTGCTACTCAAAAATAAGTAAATGAAATAAAGTAGCTGGGTGTGGTGTCTCATGTCTGTAATCCCAGTGCTTTGGGGGGCTGAGGCGGGAGGGTTGCTTGAGCCCGGGAGTTGGAGGCTGCAGTGAGCTGTGATGGTGCCACTGAACTCCAGTCTCAAGACTGACAAGACCCTGTCTCTGAAATCAATGGATGGAGAAAGGAGGAGCTGCAGCCCGGTGAGAACACGCGGGACAAGGGTGGCCAGCTCAGGCAGGAGAACGGCTCTGCTTTGAACCGCAGCGAGAGGAGGCAAGACAGAACATCGTGCAGAGAAGCAGCTGAAGGCTGAGGGGGCGCGCTCAGGTCAGAGTTTTGGACACCGCCAGCGTTGGCAACGTCTCGCTCCTGGGCATAAGGGCAGAGCTTGCCAGTGATGCGCAGCTGAGAGTGATTCGGGTTTTTTTGCTTTGCTTTTTTGTGACCTGCTGTTATCTGGGCCAGGGGCTTCTTTTTCTGCTTTGTTTTATTTTGTTTACAGATGTATTGAGCTACCATTGCCATATAAAATGTGTTATTTTTATCATATTTTTTTTTTGAGTCGGAGCCTCACTCGGTCGTCCAGACTGGCGTGCAGCGGCCGCTCCCGGCCCCCGCAGCCTCGCCTGCTGGGCTCCGGCGATCCTTCCGCCTCAGCCTTCCGAGTAGCCGGAATTACGGGCACG
>NW_007097695.1:6756-7258 GCF_000164805.1 Carlito syrichta
GCGGAAGGATCGCCGGAGCCCAGCAGGCGAGGCTGCGGGGGCCGGGAGCGGCCGCTGCACGCCAGTCTGGACGACCGAGTGAGGCTCCGACTCAAAATAAAGAGACAAGGCTCACTCTGCTACTCTGGCTGGAGTGTGGTGGCACCATCATAATTCACCACAGCCTCCACCTCCCGGGAGGTGTTGCTTCTGCCTCAGCCTCCTGAATAGCTGGGACTCTAGGTGTGTATAAGTTCTGCATTTTTCGAAGAGACCCATCTCACTATGTTGCCCCGGCTGGTCTTGAACTCCTGGCCTCAAGAGGTCCTCCCGCCTTGACCCTCCCGAAGTGCTGGCATTGGAGACTGAGCCACAGCCTCAGGCTGGCGGAGCACAGAGTTCTTGGGCTGTCGTCCTGCTCTTCCTTCAGGAGGTGTCCATCCTCCCAAGACCCCTCCTGCCCCTTTCCCCTTTGAGGGAGCCCTCAACGCCCGCCCCCACCCCAGCCCCAGGCCACGGGGGG
>NW_007097696.1:0-1124 GCF_000164805.1 Carlito syrichta
TGCCCAGGCGGGTCTCGAACCCGCAGGCTCAGGCAATTCACTCACCTCAGCCTCCCAAAGGAGCGGGATTACAGGCTGAGCCACCGAGCCCGGCTTCCTGTGAAGCTTTTAAAAGTATTTTATATACTGTATTTTTCTGGCTTTATGACAATCCTGTAATGGACAAAGCAAAGATTTCTGTCTCTACTCTCCCACTCAACATAGAACATTTCTGTGATTAGTTGTGTGTGGGTTTTTCCCTACATACAAAGCAGTTCTCCAGTGGACACCAAATGGGTGTTCTATTAATATGTTCCAATTCAATTCTGACACTATCTACCTGGAAGTAGTGTCAGATCCCACAGATTAAGGATCTAATACCATAAGAAAGCTCCCCACTTCAGACACCAACGGCAAGTCCCAGATTGTGACCTGGGCTATAAATCAGGGTTCCCATGACACTGTCGTTCCATCCCTATCCTCAAGTCTAGTAATTTTCTAGAACAGCTCACAGGACTCAAGGGGACACTTGACTTATATTGACTGGTTTATTATGAAGGATGTTATAAAGGACAAAGATAAACAACCGGATGCAACTGGATGAAGAGAGGCGCAGGGTGAGGTATGGTGGGGCGAATGACTTCCATGCCGTTTCCAGGAGTACCGTATTCCAGTACCTTCAAGTGTTCAGCTACCTGGAAGCTCATTAAATCTGTTGTTCAAGAGTTTTATAGAGCTAGGTCTTCAGCCTCCCTCACCCTTCCTGGAAGTGGTTGAGTGTGGCTGAAAGTTGCAGTCTTCTTGCCACTTGATCTTTCTGGTGACTGGTCCCCTGCTGAAGCCCCACCGTACCTCACTCATTAGCAAGAAATCAGGTGTGGTCAAAAGGGACTCATCACGAATAACAAAAGACACTCCTATCACTCTGGAATTTTCCAGAGTTTTAGGTGCTTTTGTGACAGGAACCTGGGACAAAGACCAGCTATATTTCCTTAGAAATGAATTGTCATCCATTTATTCATTCAACAATTGCTTAATGAGCATTTGTTGTGTGCACCTGCACTAGGTTGACACACGGGATATAATAGTGAGCAAAGGCCAGGCTCAGTGGCTCAGCCTGTAATCCCGCACCTTGGGAGGCTGAG
>NW_007097696.1:1323-3455 GCF_000164805.1 Carlito syrichta
GAGACTCCAACTCAAAAAAAAAAAAAAAAAGTGAGCAAAAAGAAGGTCCTAACCAATGTTGATGGTATTTACAGGACGGTAACAGACTTTAATCAAAGAACTACATAGGTAAATGTAAGCTTACAAGAATGCTAACCATTGCCAACATTTATTAAGCACTTATTATATACCTGACACAGTTCTATGTCCCTTATGGAGTTTTTTTTGGGTTTTTTTTGAGTTGGAGTTTCACTCTGTTGCCCAGACTTGAGTGCAGTGGCACGCTCCCGGCCACCGCAGCCTCAACCTGCTGGGCTCTGGCGATCCTTCCGCCTCAGCCTTCCAAATAGCTGGAACTACAGGCGTGCACTACCATGCCCAGCTAATTTTTGATTTATTGTTGAGATGGGGTCTAGCCAAGTTGCCCAGGCGGGTCACGAACCCGCGGAGATTTTTTTTTTTTTTGAGTTGGAGTCTCACTCTGTCGCCTAGGCTGGAGTGCAGTGGCACGCTCACCGCAGCCTCAACCTGCTGGGCTCAGGTGATCCTTCCACCTCAGCCTTCCAAGTAGCAGGAACTACAGGCATGCACCACCACGCCTAGCTAGTTTTTTGATTTATTGTAGAGATGAGGTCTCGCCAAGTTGCCCGGGTGGGTCTCGAACCCATGAGCTCAGGCAATCTTCTCACCTCAGCCTCCCAAAGTGCTGGGATTATAGGCGTGAGCCACTGTGCCCAGCCTCCTATGGAGATTAACTATGAAGAAACACTATGAAAACAATATTAAAACCCCATTTTGCCAGGTGACAAAAATGATAGTTGTGGCAAATAAAAATAGGTGATATCTCAGTTTCCACAGATATTAAATGGGGTTGTTATGGCAATACATGAATTCTTTTTTTTTTTTTGAGTTTTTAAACATTTATTTATGTTTATTTTTCTATTGTGGGGTACAGTTAAGGGTTAGGTATACAAATATGCTCCATTCAGGCACCCTTGTTGATAAGAGGTGTCTCCCCGTCCCCAAATACATGAATTCCTTTTTATTTTTTTATTTTTTGAGTTGGAGTCTCACTCTGTCGCCCAGCCTCAATCTGCTGGGCTCCGGTGATCCTTCCGCCTCAGCCTTCCAAGTAGCCGGAATTACAGGCATGCACTACCATGCCTGGCTGATTTTTTGATTTATTGTAGAGAGGAGGTCTCGCTGCCCAGGCGAGTCTTGAACCCGCGGGCTCAGGCAATCCACTCACCTCAGCCTCCCAAAGGCGTGGGATTACAGGCTGAGCCACCGAGCCCAGCTAATACATGAATTCTTATTGGTAGGGCCCTTAGATCAATGCCTGACTTGTAGGCCTTTCCTGTCAGCTATTGTGATGAGATACTGATGATAATGATGATGAGTGATTAAAGGGAGAGAATTCTATCAGAGACCTTAGCCAGAGCTGTGACCTGAAGCAAGCCTCGGTGTGAACAAGGCCAAGCCGGGTTGAGTGAGGTTGTTCTGAGCTTTTTTATTTTTTTATTTTTTGAGTTGGAGTCTCACTCCTTCGCCCAGGCTGGCGTGCAGTGGCATGCACGCTCATGGCTATCCCAGTATTGACCTTCTGGGCTCCAGCAATTCTTCTGTCTCAGTCTTCTGTGTAGCTGGAACTACAGAAACGCGCTGCCATGCCCGGCTATTTTTAATTTTAATGTAGAGATAAGGGCTCGCCAGGTTGCCCGGGCTGGTCTCGAACCTGTGGGATCAGGCAATCCACTCGCCTTGGCCTCCCAAACTGCTGGGATTACAGACTGAGCCACCGAGCCTGGTCAGGAAAGGAAATCTTTAAAAAAGACCACTGTGGGCAACCATGGCAGGATCACTCTAGGCCAAGAATTGGAGACCAGCATGGGCAACAAAATGAGACTCGTCTCTACAAAACAAAATTAGTCTGGCTGGTGGTGCTGCCTGTAGTCCTGGCTACCAAGGAAGCTGAGTGGGGAAGATCACTTGAGCTCAGGAGATCGAGGCTGCAGTGAGCTATGATCATGCCACTGCACTCCAGCTTGGGTGACAACTTGGCGAGACCTCATCTCTACAATAAATCAAAAATTAGCCAAGCGTGGTAGCGCACGCCTGTAGTTCCGGCTACTTGGAAGGCTGAGGCGGAAGGA
>NW_007097696.1:4060-5487 GCF_000164805.1 Carlito syrichta
GCCCAGGCAGGTCTCAAACCTGTGGGCTCAGGCAATCCACTCACCTCAGCCTCCCAAAGGTGCGGGATTACAGGTTGAGCCACAGAGCCTGGCTCGACAGTACCTTTTTATATTTTTAACAAATGTATTTAAAATCCAATGAATTTCTCACTTTATCTTTCTTTTGGATTTTTTTTTTTTCTGAGTTCAAGTTTCATTCTGTGCCTAGGCTGGCCACCACAGCCTTAACCTTCTGGGTTCAGGCCATTCTTCTGCTTCAACCTTCCAAGTAGCTGGAACTGCAGGTGTGAGCCATCACACCCGGCTAATTTATTTCTTTATTTAGTGTAGAGATGAGGTCTCGCCAAGTTGCCCAAACTGATCTCGAACCCCAGAGCTCAGGCAATTCTCTCGCCTCTGCCTCCCAAAATGCTAAATTACAGGCATGAGCCACTGCACCCAGATTTTTCTTTCTTGGAAGATTCATAAGCACAGTAGAAAACTGTTTCCAAGGTTTTTTTTTGTTTTTTGTTTTTTTTGAGTTGGAGTCTCACTCTGTTACTCAGGCTGGAGTGTAGTGGCACTCTCATGGTCACCACAGCCTCGACTTGCTGGACTCAGGTGATCCTTCTGCCTCAGTCTTCCAAGTAGCTGGGACTACAGGCATGCACCACAATGCCTGGCTAATTTTTTTTTTTTTGAGTTGAAGTCTCACTCTGTCACCCAGACTGGAGTGCAGTGGCCGGTCCTGGCTACCGCAGCCTCGGCCTGCCGGGCTCCGGCGATCCTTCCGCCTCAGCCTTCCAAGTAGCTGGAACTACAGGTGCGCGCTACCACACCCGGGTAGTTTTTTGATTTATTGGAGAGATGAGGTCTGGCCAAGTTACCCAGGCGGGTCTCGAACCCACGGGCTTAGGCAATCCACTAACCTCAGCCTCCCAAGGCACGGGATTAACAGGCTGAGCCACGGAGCCTGGTTTAATTTTTTGATTTATTGTAGAGATGAGGTCTTGACAAGTTGCCCAGGCTGGTCTCGAACCCATGGGCTCAGGCAATCCTCTCACCTCAGCCTCCCAAAGTGCTGGGATTATAGATGTAAGCCACCACACCCGGCCGTTTCCAAGGTTTTATATATGCAAATAAACATTTTTATAAGTTACATATTTATATTATTTTTAGCAAAAAAATTACACCAGAATTGAAACTCTTCCAAATATCATTTTTCAAAATATTCTTTTGCAATAGCTTTCCAAAAAGCAGTTGTTTTCTTATTTGTCAAAATACCAATTCCACCCGGAAGGAATGGCGTTTTAAAATATTTTTTCTGCTGGGCTTGGTGGCTCAGCACCCACGCCTTTGGGAGGCTGTAATCCCACGCCTTTGGGAGGCTGTAATTCCACGCCTTTGGGAGGCTGAGGTGAGTGGATTGCCTGAGCCCGCAGGTTCGA
>NW_007097697.1:0-1114 GCF_000164805.1 Carlito syrichta
AAAAAAAAAAAAGAGAGAGGACGTGCTTGCTTTTGACAAGAAACTTTATATACTTTTACAATGATTATTAAGCAAACCATGAGCTAATAGTGGTGGGCTACGGGTATTTAGTCATGAAACCATCTCTGTCTTCTAAATAAGGAAAGTTGCTAACTAGATTTGGCCTTTTCTTAGAATGTCATATCTGTGTTTGGGGTAATTCCTATTGTTTCTGCCATTTACTGCACTGGTAGTTTCACATTTCAACCCACAAGGTGGTCAGATCTGATATACCTGGTCAGTCAGGTGAAGGTTGGGTACAGATAAGAAAAATGTCTGAACACTTACCCTGCTCTAAGTTAGACTTGCCTGACTGCTTCTAAACTGTGCTAGCTATGCCTGCCTCAGAAGGAGAGAGAGGTAGACCAGGTACCACCACTAGCCTCCATGGACTGAAAATCTGGGGGCTGGAAGGGCCTTAGACCCAAGTCACTAAAATGCACAGTGGAAAAGCCTTAGGATCCAAAGAGTAGCAGTCCAGAGGCAGGTGGAAGGGCATCCTGAACAAGGTGGCTCTTGAGTGGATACTGCAGGAATAGTCGGCTTTGATGTGGAGGGAAGATAAAAATGAAAAACGTGAGAAATGTGACTCCGGTGAAGATGACGCCATCTTTTTCCAGAAGGTACATTGACTCCTTTATTCTGGAAAACAGGTCACATCATCTGCGGGCATGGAGGAGATTGAGTTGACAGGTGTAAGAACTGAACTCAGATGCCATCTCTTTCTAATTTCCCACTTTTACCCTAGACTCCTGTGTGGCCCAACTAACACACCCATGCACTCTGCTGGCGTTCTTTGAGCATCTGTGACTATCAGCTGCTGTTCTAGCGTGTAGAGGTGTGGCGGTCCCTGTGCTCAGTCACTTTCAGACTGGCTGAGGAGAAAGATAGGCAGAGTGGTCGTGAGAGCTCGGCTGGTCGTGATCTAGACTGCAGCGGGGAGCCTTCACTACCTGCAGGCCGTGGGAGGCGAATCTTGATAGGGGAGCAGGGGTTCAGGATGAGGACAGACCAGGAGGAGAAAATGCCTGTGCAGGGCTCTGGAGGTGAGAGGACCTGGGGGACGGGGCTGAGC
>NW_007097698.1:0-1340 GCF_000164805.1 Carlito syrichta
CTCCGGTCGTGGCTCCTGAGCCCCCGCCTCAGCCTGGGGCCCCTCTGGGCTTGGGCAGGGGGGCCATCACTCGCTGGAGGGCCCAGCCTCTCCCGAGTCTGGCCAGACTGTGGAGACAGCGGCACACCTTGCGGGCGCAGGCCTGTCCTGTCACCTGAGGAGGAGGCAGTGCTGCACCCCCCGCCTGAGCCCCCCACCCTCCTGCAGCCCAGAGTGGAGCTCCCCAAACCTGTCCCTGCACTCTGTGCCTGTCAAGGGCTCCAGCCCTGTCACCAGTGGCCAGAGCCAGGAGGGGCTGGGCCATCCGTGCCCCCCACCAACGTCCTAACCTGCCCACTCTGGGTCATCTCCCGCCTCTGTGACTGACCATCCCCACTTGACTGGCCTCCCAGCCTCCCCAGCTACACCTGCCAGCCTGTCCTCCCCGCCTCCTGAGGCCCCGGGTGTATGGCCACCCCCACCCCTGGTTGCTCAGGTCCTGGTGGGGAGCGGCAGCCGCCAATGCACCCCCCTGGCCACCAGCGCCCACGCCTCCCTCTCAGGCTGAGCGGGTCCCTCGAGGCGAGCCCAGATGCCACCTCCAGAAAGCCCTCCAGGAAGACCCAGTTTGGCCGGCCAGTGTCCCTCCTCTCTCCACACACCCCTGCCATCTCCATCTTGATTTCAAAGACCAGTGTCTGTTCCCAGGAGCACTCCATGAGTGCAGGCACTGGAGGGATCCAGAAAGCAGGAATGAGTGAATGAGTGAACAAATACATACTTGGTACATGGATCCAGTTGGGAGCAGGGGTGGGTCCCTGCATCCTCCCGCTTAGGGCGCCCAGGCAGGGCATCCCTGCGTGCTGGGAGGAGCAGCGGAAACAGTCCCGGGGTGTTTTCTACTAAAGACCTTGCCCGCCAGGCTGAGGCCACCCAACCCCCAGGATGCAGGCTGGCGGGTGGGCGGAGCTCAGGAGACCCCAGCGCCCCCCGCGTGCCCCGACCCCGCTGGTACGTCTAGGCCTGTGCTGGCGAGGCCAGCAGGAGCCAGAGGCAGCCTTGGGTCTGGCAGGGACAGGGTGACCCGGGCCAGCAGCCAGCTTCTCTGCGTCTCCCTCTCCCCCCTCTGTGCAGAGGGCCTGGGGACATTCCCACCTCGTGGGAATTGCGGGGAGAGTGCGGGGGGCACGCATGCACGCTTCGGGGGGCTGAGGCCGGTGCCCTGGACCCCTAACCTCCCACTGCCCTGTGCCCTCCCCAGGCGGCCCCTAGCCCTTGCAGGGTCTCCTGGAAGCCCGGTTGCCGGGGTCCCTGAGCAGAGGCTCCGAGGAGCCCACCGGGCCTGGAAGGCGGGCGAGGCG
>NW_007097698.1:1360-1700 GCF_000164805.1 Carlito syrichta
CTCCCTCCTGCTGGCGGGGCCACCCACCCGGCGTCCCGATGGGGCAGGGGCGGTGTGCCTTGGCGCTGCCGCCTCTGGGCCTCTGGTCACATCCGGGACCCCCATCTCAGCCCTGCCGGCATGCCCTTTCCAAGCCCTGCGGCCCAGGAGGGAAGATAAAGCCCCACTGGCACCCTGAGTTTGGTCCTGAAAGGCCTGGCAGGCCAGGTGGTGATGAGAGGCCGCGGCAGAAACCTGGTTTGCCCCTCAGGGGCCCTGGCGTCAGTTGTGTCGGGCTCTGCCTCCCCTCTGGCCAGTGGCGGGGCTCCAGTCGTGGCTCCTGAGCACCCGCCTCAGCCTG
>NW_007097698.1:1720-3981 GCF_000164805.1 Carlito syrichta
GGCGCTGGCCAGTAAAGGGCCGCCGGAGCCCTGGCCGCTGGGTGCACTGGGCACCCCCCAAGGACCGGAGTTTCATCCGCGGCCACGTGCAGGGAGACCAGCAGCTCCAAGCCCTGGAACACACCGGGGTCTGGCCCTTCTTCCCCAGCTGGGATTGTGCGAGGCGGGGGGCCCGGAGGCCTGGGAGCAGGAGGGGGCCTTCCCAGAGCTTCCTGCACCTAGGGGAAGGCCGGAGCCGCAATGCACTGTCTGTGCGCTTCTGCCCTTCCCGGCCCGGTGTACGGCTCTGCCCTGGCCGGGGTGCCCGCTGGACACCGGAGCGGTAAGCGGAGCTGCCTTTCCTGGCCAAACACCCCACGCTCCTTGGTCTCAGGACCAGGGAAGGGGGCAGCTGCGAACTGACACTCCTGGCAGGGGAGCGGCCTGGCCCTCCCGGGAGCCCCCCCAGGCCTGGGCACAGGGGGCACCCCAGAGGCTGACCTGGGTCCCCTGCAGCCCCCAGCCTAGGTTAGCCCCTCCCAGGGGTCCAGTGGGAGAGACCCCGGGCAGGCGTGCGGGCTGCAGGGGTGGCTGCCCGGCTGCCAGGACCTTGGGGAGCTCCAGGGCGGGCGGGGCAGGAAGACAGCCCTCCCCAGCAGCTCTGGACGCCAGTGGCTTAAGGTCACCGAGAATGCATGGACACGGCCTTTTTACTTTTTTAGTTTCTTTGGGTTCTTTTGGGGGGACATGTCACTCCATCTCCCAGGCTGGAGTGCAGCGGGACAATCACGGCTCACCTCATCCTCCTGGGCTCAGGCGATCCTTCCGCCTCAGCCTCCCGAGTAGCTGGGACTACGGGCACACGCAACCACGTGCAGCTAATTTTTTGATTTCTTGTAGAGACGGAATCTTGCTATGTTGCCCAGGCTGGTCTCGAACTCCTGGGCTCAAGCCATCCTCCTGCTTCAGCCTCCTTAAGTGTTGGGATTAGAGGTGTGAGCCACTGCACCTGGCCTGAATCTGAGTTTCTACCCAAACCACACCGGCCCCCCTCCTCCCAGCCCATCTCTCTGTCCTTGTCAGTGCATTGGGATTCGCCGACACTTGGATGCCCACTTCCGCGCCCCCTCAGCCCCGGGGACCTCTGGCTGTCTGCCAGCACAGCCCTGGAGGTCAGCTGCCCGGGAGCTGGGGAGGGGCGGGAGAGCAGGGGACGACATCTGTCCCCGGGGTCTGAGGCTCTCTGTGCCAGACCCCGTGGGAGTCCGGGGTAGTCACGGCTGGGCCGGGTGGGCCCACAGCTCCCGAGACGGAGCTGGGCCGGCTGACTCGAGGGGCGGGGCGCACTCGGGTGCTTGCAGCCGTCGTGCCCAAGCAGGGGGTCTGGCAGGCTCTGTGGAGGCCGGCCCCTTCCAGAGCTGGCAGGGCTGCCCCACCCTTACCGCCAGCCGTGGAGAACCTCAGCACCAGGGTCGTGGTGCCGACGGTGCTGGAGGACTCTGGGGCCTGGTCTGGTTTCTGGAAGCATCCAGCCCTGCCATGGACGCTCAGGGCTCAAGCATCCCCTCCTGGTTCGCTCGAGGGCTGGGCAGGGGGTCTCTGGGCAAGTGGGTGCAGCGTAGGGCCAAGCCGAGGGCACAGTGGGCACATGTCCCAGGAAGGGCCCTCTTGGACCCTGGCAGGGCGAGAGCGGAGTCTCCGGATTCTGGAAGCAGTTTCCCACCTCCACCTGCTCAGGTCAGGGCTGGCCCTGGGCTCTCCAGATCTGCTGGCTCCCATCTGGGCGTCACGGGTGGCCGCAGGGGGCCTGGGTACCGGGTCCTGCGATGGGACCTCCCGCCCCTTCCTCTGAGGTTCCGTGTGGCCCTGGGGAGACACTGCCGCCACTCTGAGCAGCGCCTGCAGAGGCTGGGGGTTCCCCGCAGGGTGGTGGGCACCAGACCTCGGGCTGGGCAGGGGCCACCTCGGTCACAGGCCTCCGTCTGGGCTGCAGCCTGCAGTCACCCCACCCCCTGCTCCCCGGGCCAGGGGCCAGTTCCCGTTGGAGCCTGGGAGGGCCTGAAGACCGGAGGGGCGTACGTCTCCAGTGTCCCTCCGCTGCCGTCTTCTCCCTTTGACACACCTACACACGCCTGCATGCATCTGTTCACTTGCACAGCCGCACGGGACCGCTCACACCTGTGCACTCCCCTGCACACCTGCGCACACTGCACCCTGCACACGCCCACACACGCCTGCATGCACACGCACGTGACACACGCTCGTTGCCGCTCCGCTCTTCA
>NW_007097698.1:4105-8296 GCF_000164805.1 Carlito syrichta
CTTCCCCCAGGCCCACCGAGGGGCCTCTCCCAGCCGCCCCCTCCCAAAGCTGCTGCCTGTGGCTCCTCTGCGCCCCCCAGCACTGCCCCGTGTCTCCGCCGTCCTCTCTCCCGCCTCTGTCTGCGTCATCAGATGAGTCACCGCGCACAGCCACCTGTGGAGGGGCGGCTTGGTGGCAGAGGGCTGGGGTGGGGTGTCCCAGCTGTCACGGAGCCCCCATCCCCAGAGGTAAAGCGTGCCGGGGGTCCGGATTGTCTTCACCTGCAAAACTCGCACAGAGGATCTGTTGGCCGGGGTGCCATCGCACCAGCGACCGGCAGCTGCAGCCCCGGGTCAGAGGCCGAGGTCAGGGCGTGGCGGATCGTGTGCCTGGGGAGGGCTCTCTTCGTGGACGGCATGGGCCTCCGTCTCCCTGTGTCTGAACGAAGACCCCAGTTCCACCACGGGCCCCACCCTCACAACCCCATTAGCGTGAATCATTCTGAAGGCCCCGCCTCCAAGTGCCATGACCTTGGGGTTGGGGCATCGGCACAGGACTTTTGGGGGACACAACTCGGCCCTCAGCAGCCCGAGTCTCCCTGTCCTCAGGGTCTCCCTCTGGCTCAAACACAGGCGGGCGGTTGTCACCTCACCCCGACAGCCCCTCCATCCACATCTGAGCTGGTCCCTGGCTGGGTCCCACCCTGAGGGAAGCAGGGGACCTGGCAGAGATCGGGGCCTGAGGGCGTCCCCGGATGGGTCAGAAGGGGGGTGAGAGCAGCCCCCGCCCCTCGGCCTCTGCCAGGACTCAGCCGCACTGCCACGTGCCTTGGCAGGGCCAATGCCAGGAACACGGAGCTGTGAACTCAGCCTTCACAGGACGCGGCTCCCTTGGGCCCCGAGGCCTTTCTGGGAGGGGACCCTGAGTAGGTGTGAAGGGGCCCTGGGGAGGGCCGGTTCCAACCCCTGAGCAGGAGGTCCGAGGCCGCTGGGACCAGGCGTCCCTCAGTGACTTGGGTCAAGGGGGTGGCAGCCAGGCAGGCCGCATCTCAGCCCCGCGCACAGGGCACAAGACCCTCCCGACCCAAGTGGGACAACGTCATTGTTCCCTGTGGGTGTCTCTCGTCTGCAGGACTCAGACCCATAGCAAGGGCGGCTTGTGCCAGCTTCTTGCTTGGCTGGTGTCCAGGACTGTGTGTTGCCGGGCCAGGGCGAGGGTTTCCCGGCTGCTGTCCCCCGTCTGACATCTATCTGCCAGGCGGGGTCTCTTCCAGCCTGGCGTCTGCGGGGCCTGGGCTTCGTGCCCCAAGCCCAAGGCAGGATGGGGGCACATGCTGGCTCAACGCCCACCCAGCAGGCATCAGGCTCACCCATCTCCCAGGGGCCAGCCCAACGGTCCCCACCCCCAAGCCCCCTTCCAGGACCCAGGGGAGGGGGCGGGGCTGGCTGCCATCGCCCCTGAGGTGCACAGTTGTGGCCTGGGTGGAAAACACCCGACTCATGGCTGAGCCGCGCAAACCCAAGAAATAAGATAATTTCCTGCAAAACAAACAGCTTGCCAGCTGCATTCCTCTATGAGGCAGGCCACGCGAGCCCTCCGGAGGCGCTTAGGAAGAAACAGACAGTGTGCCGCAGAACCAAGGCCTGTGTGCACGTCTGTGCGTGCAGGTGAGTGTGCCGCGAGCATGCGTGTCTCTGTGCGTGTGCCTTGTGCGTGTGCCTTGTGCGTGTGCATGTGTCTGTGTGTGAGCGTGTGCCTCTGTGCATGTGCTCTGCATGTGTGCCGGTGTGTGTGCATTATGTGCATGTGTGTGCCCATGTACACGTGTGTACACATGTACCCAGGCTTCACCCTCCCTGAAGCCGCCTGGGCGGTTGTGGCCCCCTCGCCCACCGTGGCTGCACCCCAGCCCCTCCCGCCCTGGGCTCCCACAGCCCTGGTGCACCCATTTCCAGTTTGCCAGGAGGACACAGGAGGTGGCCCCAGCATGGTCACCTGGGAGGAGCCCGGCCCGTGCCCTCTGCCTCAGCAGGTGACGCGAAGCAAGCCTGCCCTGCGGGCACCAGCCTTGGAGCCGCCGGCCGGTTCAGGCTGCCCTTTCCGCTCGGTTCACGGGAGGCAGGATGAGGCCCTGAAGGCAGGCATCCAGGGCAGTCCAGCCAGGAGGCGGTGGCGGGCCCAGGGCTCAGCCCCCGCCCCCGGCCTGGCATGGCCAGTGTCTGACCCTGGCATTTCTCGCCCGGGAGCCCTCCCTGGTTCCCTGGGGGCCCCTGGGGCGGTTGAGCTGCTGGGGTGGGCCTGACGGTCCTGAGCTGTCACCAGATGGTCCAGTGGGAGGTGTGGGCGCAGCCCCTGCCCCTCCAGGCCGCCCAGACTGCACCCCCGTGGCAGTCTGTTTCCTGTGGTTGCAGCAGAAGGCCTGAGACTGGGGATTTAGAAAGACAGGAAACACGTACATGCGTTTCTCACAGGTCTGGAGGCTGGACGGCCACGGTCGAGGGCAAGGGTGGGTCGGCTCAGGCTCTCTCCTCCTGTCCGGCCCCAGGCCCTCAGGGCTCAGCCCCCATGGCCTCATCTGACCCTCACCGCCTCCCAGAGGCCTGGAGCGGCGATGGGAACACACTCCTGTCACCCCAGGAGTTCGGGAGGCTGAGGCAGGAGGATCACTTGAGCCCAGCAGTTCAAGGCAAGCCTGGACAGCATAGTGAGACACTGCTTCCAGCACATGAAGTGTGAGGGGCACATTCAAACCATAGCCCCCTCTCTCAGCAGAGGACTCGACCCAGAGGAAGCCCTGCGGAGTGGGGATTGGGTCTATGTCCTTCCCACGCCTAGGTGGTGGCCAGGCAGCGTGGCGTCCCTGACCCTGTGGGTGTCTTCCCGGGAGCCCTGTGTCCTCCCACTGAGTGGGAGATACATGGGGTCCCTCTGGCAGCATCGGGGAACCAGGCCCACGTTTCCACGGGGGTTTGTGGGAAAACACACGTGCCCAGGAGCTGTGGCGTCCCAAGAAGAGGGGACAGCCCACGTGGCCTTGGGCCTCGGGACCAGGAAGGCGGCGGCAAGGCCTGGGACCAGCTCCCGCTCTGCTCAGCACCCACGGGCCCGGCCCGGGCAGACCACTGGTCCCGTCCCCAGACCCACCAGCTCGCCTTTCCTCTTCTGCAAAACAAGCAGCGTCAGCTCCGAAAACCGCAGGCTGCTGGTCCTGGCCCAGCAGGCCCAGATGGTGTCCGCGAGGGCGCGGCCTGCAGCCCAGGGAAAGAGACCCCACGTGGCGGCCCTGAGGGCCCGGGGGTGGGGGCCGGGGGAGCCACCCCCCACGGAGTCGGCCCCATGGTCCCCTCAAAGCCCTGCTCTGCAGGGCTTCCCGTTCGAGTGCCCCGGGGAGCCTGGCCTCCTCACCCTGGCATTCAAGGCCGGTCTGTGCTTCCCCATCTCTTCCCCCTCCCGCCTCCCACACGGCCCAGGGCCCTGGCTGTCCAGCCGGGCTAGGCACCGTGACCCCCGTGTGGGCCGAGGGGCGGGCCAGGCGGGGCGAATCCACGTCCACCACCGTGGACTCCCAGGACACCTGGACTTGGGTGGGCTTCAAGTGCCACACTCAGTGCTGGGCACCTGCCCTGAGCCGGGCCCACCCGGTATAGACAGAGCAGCGGGAGGGTGGGCTGGGCGGCAGGACACAGTGGGCATGCTGAGACGGGAACAAGACCGCAGCACCCCCCCTGCCCGGTCACAGGCGCCCAGCTCCGATGGCTTCGTCCGCACGTGGTCCGAGGCACCCGCAGGGTGGGGGTCTGTGGTGGCATCGGCCTGGCCCTGCTGGGGCCCAGGAGAGCTGTCCCTGTCTCCCCTCTTGCTGCTCTGGGCACCCCTCTCCTGCCCCCTCGGGGCCAAGACAGTCCTTGTGGCGGTATGTCCCTCTTCATTCGCCTGCTGATTAATTTTCATAGTTCCGACCCATTTGGGGAGCACAGTCCAGTGGCACTGCTGCGCTCGGTGTCGCACAGCCATCGCCAGCGTCCTCAGGACTTTCCATCTTCCCGACTGACACTCAGGCCCCATTAAACACCAGCTCCAGCCTGGACCGCACGGCGAGCCCTCACCTCCACCAAGAATAATAAAAATTAACCGGGCAGCCGGGCTCGGTGGCTCAGCCTGTCATCCCGCGCCTTTGGGAGGCTGAGGTGAGTGGATGGCCTGAGCCCGCG
>NW_007097698.1:8653-15438 GCF_000164805.1 Carlito syrichta
AAAAAAAAAAAAAAATTAACCGGGCGTGGCGGCGCACGCCGGTAGTCCCCCTACTCAGGAGGCTGGGGCGGGAGGTTCGCCGGAGCCCGGGAGACTGAAGCCGCGACGATCCAGTCGCCGCACTCCAGCCTGGGCAACAGAGTGAAACCCTGACCCCCAAAATCCCAACCCAAACGCCCCTTCCCCTCCCCAGCCCCGGCAACACCATTCTGCTTTCCGAGCTGGGGGCCTCCTGCGAATGGAACCACACAGGGCTCGTCCTTTCTGCGACGGGCTCATTTCGCTGAGAGTGACATCCCCAAGGTCCACGCGGCTGTGGCGCGGTCCGAGTCTCCTCCCCCCTCAGGGCCACAGAACCATCCGGGGGGTGGACCACGCTGGGTTAACACAGAGTCCGACACCGGGCCCGGGGTGGTCCTGCCTCGGGGCTGCTGTGGATGGACGTGGTGGGCAGAGAGGTCTCGGAGACCCTGCGCCGTCGATTCACGTCCCGACTGACCTTTGAGCCGTTAACCTGGACGTTACGATGTCATCCTTGACTTACTGATGTCTGATGTTAACTAGCATTTGACCGTCTTCTGGGCAATGTGGCGGTCCATAACGCTTTAGTTCCAGAAACCCATGGAGATTTTTTTCTGTCATGCCTTAAAATTTTTTCTTTAGATTTTATTTTAGAGATAGGTTCCCACTCTGCCACTTAGGGGTGCAGTCACAGCCCACCGCAACCTCGAACTTCCGGGCTCAAGTGATTCTCCTATCTCAGCCTCCTGAGTAGCTGGGACTACAGGCATACCTGCTAATCCAAAAAAAAATGCTCTGTAGAAAGTTAGCCAGGCATGGTGGCTCACACCTGCGGTCCCAGCTACTCGGGAGGCAGGAATGGCAGGATCACCTGAGCCCAGGAGGTTGAGGCTGTGGTGAACCGTGATCATGCCACCACGACAGAGTGAGACCCCGACTCAAAAAAATTTTTTTTTTGGCAGAGAATGGGTCTCACTATGTTGCCCAGGCTGGTCTCAAACTCCTGGAATCAACCGATCCTCCCACCTCAGCCTCCCAAATAGCTGGGATGATAGGTGCAAACCACCACAACTGGCTAATTTTTAAAAAATTTTAATTTCTGTAGAGACAGGGTCTTGCTGTGTTGCCCAGGCTATTTTTTGGCGTGTCTTCACACTGCAAACATATTGTGCTCGCTACAAGACACAGTGGTGTCCGACACAGCCCGTGGCCCCCCGGCTGCCCAGCCCGGCCCTTCCTTTGCTCTCCGGGGCCCTTCTGGACTCCCAGCCTCCAGTCTCCATCGTCTTCCTCTGGCTGAAGAGCCTCCTTTGGTATTTTTGTTTTCGTTGCAAGCCGGTGGGTGATGAACGTCTCCAGGTTTATTTGTCTGAGCGCGTGGTGACTTGGTCTCCCTCCCGACCCCTGCGCACAAGTGAGGTGTGTTGGGCACGGAGCAGAGCGGGCGTGCGGGCTGGCACGCTCGGGTGACCTCTGGGGAGAGCGGACACCTGTGTAAGCACAGCCCAGCGTGGAACATTCCATTCCCCCGCCCAGCTGCAGCCGCCCGCTCTGCCCCCGGGCCGCGGATCTGATTTCTATCACTGCAGAGGAGTCGGCCTGTTCTGGAACTCTGTAAATGGAATCACACGGCGTGCGGCCTTTTGTGTCTGTTTTCTGACACGGAACCCAGCATCCGCCCCCCGCCAGGCCGCCCTGGGTCAGAGCAGGCCGCCTGCATCCGCCTCCCCCACCCCTGCCCCAGCCTTGGACCATATGCTCCATCCCCTGCCCACCCTTGGCCCCTGACCCACTGGACCATATGCTCCATCCCCTGCCCACCCTTGGCCCCTGACCCGGTCACCTCTTTGCCCCTCCACCCCCACTCCTGCCAGAGCGTTCCTCTCCAGGTTATGCCCCTGGCAGGAGGGGGCTCCCAGTCAGACCCACGCCACGGCAGGCCCCGCTGACCTCATCTCAGGCTGGGATTGCTGGGACTCTGTCAGCCCCCTCCCCGCGAGGCCCCGCCTGGGACAGACACCCCCTCTCTGTCCCTCCTGAGCCAGCCGTCCCCACAAGGCCAGGCAAAGGTGTGGTCCAGGCAGGCGCTCACTGCCCAGAGCCCAGGGGACAAGGCCACAGGTTTGGGGTATGGCTGCACCAGGGGCCCACGCCTGCTTCTGCTCGCCTCGTCGGGACCTCACTCTGTCACCTAGGCTGGAGGGCAGTGCCACGATCACAGCTCACCGCAGTCTTGGCTTCCTGAACTCAGTCTATCCTTCCACCGCAGCCTCCCAAGTAGCTGGGGCTACGGGTGTGCACCAGCCAATTTTTAATTTTTTTTTTTTTTTTGTAGAGATGAAATCTCGGTGTGTTGTCCAGGCAGGTCTTGAACTTCTGGGCTCAGGTGATCCTCCCACCTTGGTGGGCTCCCGGGCTGTTGGGTGGACGCCGCCGCTATGGACACATCATGCAGGGCTTCTCCTTTTCTGATCCCACACTGGTGGCGCCAGAGGCCACAAGTCACTGAGGACACTTCTCGGCCCCCAGCCCCACACAGTAGAGACATCCAGATGTAACCAGGAACAGACGGTGCGTCTGTGGAACAAAGGCCGTGAGTGTGTGTGCACGTGTGTGCCTCAGCGTGTGTCTACATGCACATGGGTGTTACACCTGTGTCTCTGTCTCTGCATGTGTGTGGACACATGTACATGCATGTGTGTGTGTGTGTGTGTGTGTGTGTGCATGTAAGTGACGTCTGTGCACACACACAGGAGGAAACTGGCCTGGAGGGGAAGTGGAGGCCATGTTTGTTTCTTTTTTTTTTGAGGATGAGAAAGCAGGAGTTTGTTAAGAAGACAAAAAAGGCCCCAAGGAGGAGGGGGCCTGAAAGAGGGTTGCCCTTTCTTTTTTTTTTGAGTGGGAGTCTCACTCTGTCGCCCAGACTGGAGTGCAGGGGCACGCTCATGGCCACCGCAGCCTCGACCAGCTGGGCTCCAGTGATCCTTCTGCCTCAGCCTTCCAAATGGCCGGAACTACAGGCACACACCTGCAGAGACGAGATCTCGTCAAGTTGCCCAGCCTGGTCTCGAACCCCTGGGCTCAGGCAATCCTCTGGCCTCGGCCTCCCAAAGTGCTGGATGACAGGCGTGAGCCACCGCTCCCAGCCAGGAGGCCGTGTTTCAACCTCCCTCCCGCCCAGCTGGGGAACTGCAGCTTCCACACCTGGGAAGGGAGCTGGGTGGTCAGTGCCCACCCCCGCCCGTGGTCCTGTGGGTGCCCAGGCCCGGACCTCCTGCCACCTGGCTCCTCCTTCCTCCCCCTCCCACCCCTGCCGCCAGAGCCTCCCTGTCCCTCGGGCTTCCTCGGACCCCTGCCTGCTGCCACCCGGCTCCTCCCCTACCCGTGCTCAGGCCCTGCAGGCTCAGATACGGACTGGGATCCCAGAGGGTCTGAGACCCTGTGCCCTGGGCCCAGGCGCGAGAGGCTGTCCCAACCGCGCTTGAGCCTCCACCCAGGGCGCGCCTGCTGCGGGCTGGTCAGCCCTGCCCCCTGGACACAGCCTGCGACCCGGCCCGCTCGCTCCCTCGGCCTGGCGGCTGTGCACCCTGGGGCGAGGCCAGTTCAGGCTCAGGCCCCCGCAGGGCACAGCCCGAAGCCTCTCGCTGCCTGCTCCTGCTGCTGCGAGGCGGCTGCACCCGCACCCCTGCTTGAGAGACACGGGGGCCACGCCCGCCCCAGTGGGGCCGTGGCCCGCAGGGCTGGGTCTCAGCGGGCTACGGCGTCTTCCTGACGGCCGGGCACAGGCACGACCAGCGGAGAAGTGGGGACCCAGTGCTGCCCGTGTGCCCTGGGCTTGCTGGACCCGCTATGCCTCGGGCCCGGATGTGCGGTTTTCAGACGGCACAAAGGAGGCCTTTGGGTTGGCACTGACCCGTGCTGGGGACGGTAAGAGCTGGGATGTTCAGCCAGGCAAGGACTGGCCTCTTCTCCCAAGGCCCGGGATCCCCTGGGGGTCGGGGCCGGGCGACTCCAGTCCTTGCTGGGGGCCCTCAGCACCAGCTTGGGACCCGTGGGGACAGGGGACACTGTGGGCGCTGGCCACCGCGTGGGCTACTTGTAGAGTCTGGGGATGACAGGGGCCTGGCAGCCGAGGGCCTCCAGGGCCTCGGAGCACGTGGGTCTCACAGCCTCCGAGGGGCAGTGCCCTGCCCAGGCCGGTGTCCGGCCAGCGGCCAGTGGCACAGCTGTGGCCACGCTCAGGCCCGGCCCCTGCTGCGCCGACCCCGCGTGGCGTCTGGTGCCTGCTGGGCCGGCGACCCCTATCGTGCCCCTGCAGGGACACAGCCCCTCCCCTCGGGGCCTGGGAGAGGAGCCCTCTGTCCTCCCAGGACAAGCAGGGCTCCTGGGGGCCCACGTGCGAGGATGCTGGCTCCGGCGGCCGCAGCCCTGCCTGTCCCGCCCAGCTCAGCCCAGGCCACGCCCCGCCCAGGCAGCCCCCGAGCGCTGGCCCCCGCCTGGCACAGCTCCTCCCTGGCCCTCTCTTGGAGTGCGGGTGGACAGAGGTGGGGAACCCGCCCTGCGATGCCATCCAGGGAAGGTGCCCGTGAGCAGGGGTGCCAGGAGGGGACACGGGCTCAGGAAGAGGTGCCACTGGGTGAGGCCAGAGGGGACCCTCCTCACCACAGGCCGGCAGGGCCAGCTCTGCCCGAGCCCACCGTGCCCAGCACAAGTCCTGGGTGACCTGTCCGTCGTCGCCATCAGACACAGGCTCCATGTGCCCTCGATGGGCTCTGAACGGTGCGGACAGGGACTCTTGTGCCAGACCTCGGCCGGCCTCTGGGAAAGATCCAGGGCCCGTGAAGCAAACAGCTGGCGGCCAGGGCCCTGGATACAGCCAGGTCTGAAGTCTGCCCTCCCTGTGGGGTCGTCACCGCCCTAGGGGCTCATCCTGGAGGTCAGAGTGGGCTCTAGGGGGCCAAAGTCTAGCCCAGGGCCACGGGCAGACCTCCTGGGTTCAGTCCCCACCCCCAGCGCCCCATACCCCCCCCGACACTGCTCTTCTGGGGAGGACCGGCACAGGCTGGTTCCAGGGCCAGCAGGCCCAGATGGTGAGCCAGAAGTGACTCACCTCGGGCCAAGACAGAGCGACTCCTTGCGGCCGACAGGGGCCTGAGGTCCTGTGCTTGGGACAAGAGCAGAGGCCAGCAGGGGGTCCTGCCCGCCAAGTCAGCCTGGCTCCATCCACACGCCCTCCCTGGCCCGTGCCTGCCCAGGGCCTCGCGGGCAGGCGCTCCTGGACCTGGCTGTCTCAGCTCCACTCCGGCCTCCAGCGCCTCCCAAGTGCCGCCGGGAGAGGGCCGTCAGGGAGGAAGCGCGGGCCCCCTCGGAGGGCTGCGGGGTTGATCCGGGCATGGCCCCTGGGGCGGGGCAACCCCACTGTTACAGCGGGAGAAAGCCATGGCACCCCGGGAAGGAAGGGGAGGTCTGGGAGCTGGAGCCCAAGACAGAGAGGGCCGCGTGGAGGGGCCCCTGACCGCTGATGGGGGACAGGGCCCGCATCCAGGACTAAGAGCCGCCGGGAGAGAGATGATTCCGCTACTCAGCTGCAACATGGCCAGTGGGAATGCATGGCCACTCCTGCCAGGGCCAGCAAAGCAGAGGCCCTGGATCCAGCCGGGCCTGAAGTCTGCCTCCCATGGGAGCGGGAAGGAGCACAGGCCTGGCCAGCCTCTCCCATGTCCTGGCCAGGAGGCTGGTGTGAAGGGAGGAGGCTACCGGGCTTTGCACTGCCAGGGGAGCGGGGCATAACCCCAGCCCTGTGGCCCCAGTGCCAGGTGGCAGTCACCTGGAGTGTCTCGCCTTCTGCCTGTGCCTGTGTCCCAGAAGGTGACTACCACCAAGGGTGCAGCTGGACACCAGGGAGAGGCAGCTGCCACCTGCCCACAGAGGTCTCCATCTTGCAGCCGGAGTCATGGTTCCCGCCCAGGGGAGGGGGATCCGCAGGCCACCACTGTGGAAGGGCTGGAGACGACAGCCAGATAGCTGGGGTGGGGCAAAGGTGGAGAGGCGGCCCTGAGCTGGCGGAGTCACAGTGGCCCTGCCAAGTGGCTAGCCTCCTTCTTGATCTTTGCCTGTGCAGGTCTGTGCAAGGTCAAGAGAGAGATGCTGACTAGGCAGGCCTGCATTCCCTCCTGGCTTCCACGGGGAGTGGGCTTCAGGCCTGGCTGAATCCAGGGTCTCACTCATGTTGTCAGGGGCAGGGCAGGGCTCCCAGCTCAAGCTGAGCCTCTGTGGGCCACTCCCCCTTCTCCCCTGAGCTCTGTGCCTAGACCCCACGCAGGCACTGCTCTGCCTCACCAGGCCCAGGCTGGCGAGGGCTTGGGACCTGGCACCATGGGCCACCAGGAGAGGCAAAGGCAGGGGCCTGGAGGAAATGAGGTCACTGCCCTGGGACTTCTGTGCATGACCTGCCCAGTAGTGAGTCCACCCTAGAGTGGAGTGACTTTTCCTTGGCACCTCCAGGAAGGACCCTTCTGCCAAAGACAGTCGTCCTCATTCCCAACCTTCCCCGGGCCAACGCCAACAAGATGCCAGGCCAGGGTCCGGTATCTGACTCCCAGGCTTGTGTCCCCGTTGCCACACCACAGAATGGCGCTCAGGCCAGCCACAGCCGCCCTGGCCGCCTTCCACCTGAGCCTCTTCAGCCAGGACGCAAGAGCACAGCGCGAAAGAGAGCCCTCCAGCCCTCCAACCACCAAGCCCCCCCACCCCTCCAGCCCTCC
>NW_007097699.1:0-1146 GCF_000164805.1 Carlito syrichta
CTATCCAGCAGTCTAGCCAGCTGGCTAGCTAGTGAAGTCAGTTAGTTAATTCATCTGGCTGGCCTGCTTGCTAGCTAGTTAATGCAGCTAGTTAATTCAGTTGGCTACCCAGCTGGCTAGCTAGGAATCTAGCTAGTTACACCAACTGGATATCCACGTGGCTTACTGGTTAAGTCAGCTAGTTAAGACAGCTGGCTACCTGGTTAAGTCAGGTAGTTAAGTCAGCTGTTTAGCCACCTTGCTAGCTAAGTAGCTAGCTAGTTAAGTCAGCTGAATAGCCAGTTGGCTAGCTAGTTAAGTCAGTTGGCTAGACAGCTGGCTACCTGGTTAAATCTGATACTTAATAAGCTGTCTAGCCACTTGGCTAGATAGGTAGCTACCTAGATATGTCAGCTTGCTAGCCAGCTGTCTAGCTGATTAAGTCAGCTATTTAAGTCAGCTGGCTAACCAGTTGGCTACATAGGTAGATAGCTAGTTAAGTCAACTGGATAGCCACCTGGCTCGCTACTTTTGTCAGCTAGATAAATCAGCTGACTAACCAACTAGCTAACTAGTTAAGTCAGCTAGTTGAGTCAGTTGGCTAGCGAGCTGGTTAGCAAGTTAAGTCAGCTAGTTAAATCAGTTGGTTGGCCATCTGGCTAGCTACATAAGTCAGCTAGATAAGTCAGTTGGCTAGCCAGCGGGCTAGCTGTTTAATTCAGCTAATTAAGACAGCTGTCTAGCCAGTTGGCTAGGTAAGTAGCTACTTTGATAAGTCAGCTTGCTAGCCAGCTTGCTAGCTGGTTAAGTCAGATGGTTAAGTCAGCTGGTTTTCTGGCTGGCTAGGTAGGTAGTTAGATAATTAATTCAGCTTGCTAGCCAGCTGGCTACCTATTTAAGTCACCTAGTTAATTCAGCTGGCCAGCCAGCTGGCTACCTATGTAACAAGCTAGTTAATTCAGCTGGATAGCAAGCAGGCAAGCTGGTTAAGTCAGCTAGTTACGTCAGCTGACTAGCCATGTAGCAAACTACTTAATTCAGTTGGCTAGCAAGCTGGCTAGCTAATTAATCAGCTAGTTATGTCAACTGAGTAGACAAGTGGCTAGCTAGGTAGCTAGATAGTTAAGTCAACTGGCTAGTCAGCTGGCTAGCTAATTAAGTCAGCTA
>NW_007097700.1:0-1129 GCF_000164805.1 Carlito syrichta
GCGCTGGTGGGGGGAGGGGCTGCCGTTTATATTCTTACTAACATTCTTTATACTTTTTCTACCAATTGCTTAGAGAGAGGTGTTGAAGTCTCCAACTGTAATTGTGGATTTTTCTATTTCTCTTTTTGTTTCTTTTAGTTTTTGCATTATGTATTTTGAAACTTTGTTGTTAGTGCATACTTGTTTAGAATTGGTATGTCTTCTCGTAAAATTGATTCATTTATCATTAGGTAATGTCTCCTTATTCCTTATAATATTCCTTTCTCTGAAATCTACTTTGTCTGAAGGATTAACATGGTTCAACCAAGTTTCTTTTGATTAGTGTTTGCATGTTACGTCTTTCTCAAACTACTTACTTTCAATATATCTAAGTCTTTATATTTAAAGTGGGTTTGCTGCAGATACCATATAGTTAGGGTTTTTTAATGCAATCTGACTGCCTTTCTACTGGTGTGTTCAGATTATTCACATTAAAAATTATTATTTGGGTAGTTGGATTAAAATATATTGCTAGCTGTTTTCTATTTATTGCAGGTTTTCTGAATTATATCCCCTCTTTTTCTGCCTTCTTTGGTTTTAACTGTGCAGTTTATATAATTTTATTTTATCTCCTTTACTGGGATCATTTACACTTCTTTTATTAAATTGCTTCAGTGGTTGTCTTAGATTTACAATATAAAATTTTAAATCTCATAAGCAGACCTTGAATGATTATCATAATACTATAAGAAAGGGATTGGCAGTAGTGGGAAAATTCCAGGGGACCTGCATAATGACCATTTGTATACTTAACCCTGAATTGTACTCCACGTCTTTAAAATAAAAAAAATTTAAATAACATGAGTTCACCTTCGAGTAACATTATGCCACTTCTTATGTCGTGTAAAGATTGTACCCATCCCTTGCACCATTGTTGCCATATATTTCATTTTGATATTTGTTATCCCATATATTGTCATCATTAATGCTTTAAAAGTTATCTTTTTTGCCTGAGCCCGCGGGTTCGAGACCCGCCTGGGCAGCAAGACCTCACCTCTATAATAAATCAAAAAATCAGCTGGGCGTGGTGGCACATGCCTGTAATTCCAGCTACTCGGAAGGCTGAGGCAGAAGGATCACTGGAGCCCAG
>NW_007097700.1:1170-13708 GCF_000164805.1 Carlito syrichta
CACTCCAGTCTGGGCGACATAGTGAGACTCCAACTCAAAAAAAAAAAAAAAAGTTATCTTTTATTGTCCTTAAAACAAGACGAAATATTGTATTTTGCATTCATTCATTTCATGTCCAAAGTTTTTCATTTCTTTGTGAAAATCTAAGAGTCAATCTATTGCATTCCTTCTACCTTTAGGACTTTCTTTAACATATCTTACAGGGTAGGCATGTTGATAATTTTTCAGTTTTTGTTTGTCTAAAAATCTTTATTTCTCTTTTACTTTTAAGGCTATTTTAAAGGATATTAGGGGATATTTTTAATTGGTATAGAATTCTGGGTTTAATCTTTTAACACTTTAAAGATGTGACTCTGATAACTAATATCAGCAAGATGGCCAGCACTCATTTCCTCCACAAAAATAACAAATGCACAATCACATGCTAATGAAAATAGCTCTGGAAAAGGTCCAGAATACAACAACAAAGCATTATAAACCTTGTGGAGCACAAGAACTGAATATGGCCACACAGCAAAAGGCAAGATGTATTTACTTACACCATCCCATTTCTTATACCAGAGCAGCTCAGAACCAAGAAAGATCTCTTTGTCATGGGGAGAAGCAGAGAAAGGAGACCTCAGCAATCCTTCTAACTATCATGGACACCTGAAACTTTAGACAGTGAAAACTCCTTCAGTCTTCACCAATGATGAGCCCACCTGACAGAGCTGCCCAGAATTCACAGTGCAGTCTCCTTCAGAGAAGGAGTCGCAGCTGCATACCCTCCCTGGGGCTGGAGCCACTGTTACACTGAACCTTGGCCCTGGGACCTGAATTGCTGCTGTGCCCTGCCCCCCAGTATCAAAACGCCATAATACTTTGCCATATATGGAACCAAAGCTTTGCTGTCCAGTGCCCCACCAGCTGGGGCCTAAATTTCAGCTGTGACATACCATCATCAGGACTGTGCTGTCATTGCTCTGCACCCCACTCTCAGGGTCCTGAATCACGTCTTCATTATGGCATCATGGGGCTGTTTTCCCATTGCTCTGCCCTATGCCTTGGGTCACAGCTTTTGAACCACCATCACCAAGGTTACTTTGCCACTGCTCTGCACTCCATCTCTGGAGTTCTGAGTTGCAGCTTCATCATGCCGTCATTAGAGACACATTGCTGCTGCTCTGTGCTCTGTTTCTGGTGTCCTAAGTTGCAGCTTTGATCCACCATTAATGGGGCTATGCTAATGCTCCTCTGAAAGTTCACTCCTAGGTCCTAAGTCCAAGATTTGACCTGTCAATACTTGGACAATGCTGCCCTTACTCTGCAACCCAACATTCCCTGGGACCTAAGTTTCAGTTGTGGCTTACTATCTCTGGGGACATACTGCCATTAAGTTCTTCCCTAAGGCCAAGGCCACTGTTATATCCTGTCATGACTGGGACTGTGCCCTTGCTGTATTCTGCTCCTCTCAGGTATGAATCACTGTGGTTTTCAACAGAGATCCATAACCTGGTTCTGTGGGCAATCTGTACACACCCATGTCTCAGACACCAGTGCCACTGCTGCAGCAAGTGTGCCTATGTTCCAAGTTCCAGGAACTATAGTAGTTCCAAGTGCCCCTAGCACAGGGTTGTAATTCCACTGATGCGCTGAGAACCTGTGTTACAAATGTGAGAGACACAACTGTAACAGGCACACCTGCTCTCTGGTTTCCAGCACTGCCACAGCTGTGTGCTTGCCAGCATATCAGATACAGCAGCAAGAAGGATCCCCTCAGCTAAAACTCCCCTCATAAAAGAAGAGGAGAACAGAAGGACTCCAGCAGCTTTCACCACCAAAGTCCCCAAAGGTCCTAGAAGTCACCATAACTACAGATAACCACATCCTTGGCTACTGAAGATCCCCTAAGTGTTCACTGATCTCAGCTGACAGAACTGCACAAGGACAATGCTGCTGCATCCTTCCTGGAACTGTAAATTCTTTGCTTTACACAGCAAGAGCCCTTGCAGCCACCCACAGGTGAAAGTTTGTCACACTAAAACAAGTTTGTAAAAACTGGAATAGGAGACTATACTCTCAAATGTGCCAACATCAAGGCAAAGCCATTAGAAACATGGAAAACAAAACAAAACAAGAAAATATGACACCATCAAAAGAAAACC
Source organism: Carlito syrichta (assembly GCF_000164805.1). Lineage (NCBI taxonomy): Eukaryota > Metazoa > Chordata > Mammalia > Primates > Tarsiidae > Carlito > Carlito syrichta. Next base: position 3,315 of record NW_007097700.1, read on the forward strand.
ACAATTTTTCATTAATTGACCTTAAAGAAGATGAGATCTATGAGTCACATGAAAAACAATCCAATAACTATTTATACTAAGGATTCAACAGAGACATGAATCATAAAAAGGAACCAAACAGTAATTCTGTAGCTGAAGAATACAATAAATGAAATGTAAAGTGCAACACAGAGTTTCAGCAGCAGACTTTATCAGGTTAAAAAAAGAACTGGCAAACTTGAAGACAGATTTTTGGAAATTATCCAGTCAGAAGAGAAAAAGAAATAAAAACAAAAAAAATGAAGAAACTCTACAGGATTTATGGGATGCCATTAAGTAAACCAATATGTGCATAATGGAATTCCAAGAAGGAGAAGAGAGAATGAAAGGGGCAGAAAGCTTATTTAAAATAATAATGACTAGAAATGTACCAAATTGATCTTTGGGGCGAGATGGCAATGGAACAGGTCAGAATGTGAGAGTCTCCACAAAAGTGAGTGTCCATAAAGACTCTGCATGAGTGGGTGTGTGCTGGTGGGTGAGTGAAAGTATGTCTGAGGGGATACTCAGGTTCATGCACCCATGGATCCTCTCTGGAGGTGACTGCAACCCACCACTTCTCTGAGATTGCAGATCCTAGCATGCAGGATAATCTGCCGTTCTCGGGGCTCTCTTGAGAGGAGGCAGCAGAGAACAGTCGCCCCTCACCACCTGACACCCGGCTCACACCATCATCTGCAGCAGCAGACCAGGCACTAACAGGAGGAACCATGGAGAAGGCAAGTTGTGAAGATCTGGAATAAAGCTCCAATGCCAGAGATGAGATGCTGATGGGTGCCATCTTCTCAGTCCCAGGACTGGGCAGAGACTTGCATTGCCTCATCTAGCTCCACCCAACCTCCAACTTGGCACCCAGAGGCTAACCTCTCATTGAACTCAGAGAGATAGACTACCCTCCTCCTTGCTAGAACAGGCTCAGATATGTCAAATCTGAGTGGGAGACTTGACAGCAGCAGTGAGTAGGGCAAGTCCAGATCTGATCCATCCTACACCCACAGTAGTCCATGGGTCATCTGACCCATGCTGAGCAACCCTATCAGCCTGTGCTGAGAGTGGAAGGCAGGGGCTGGAGACCAGAGCTGTTCCCTAAGGCGGAGGTGACAGTTGCAAGGAACTTGGAGTTACAGAAATGGTCACAGAGCAAGTTTTTTTTTTTCCTTCTTGTTTGGTTTTTGTTATAGTTGTAGCTTTTTTCCTTCTCTCGTTCTTTCTGTTTTTGTACTTGCTTTGTTTCTGTTATTTTAATGTTTTTTTAGATTTTCTGTTTGTGTATGGGTATTTTTGAGGGAGGGTACACAAATGGGGGAGCTTGTTTACTTTATTTGTATGCCTGTGTATGTTTTTGTCTTTTTTGTTTTTTCTGTCTTTGTTTCTCTGTTTATTTGTTAGATGGTATGCCTATCTCCTCTTCTTCTCTGTCTTCACCTTCCTCTCATGTTCCTCCTTCCTTTTTCCATGATTTTCCTTTTTCTTATCTCATTTTGTTTTCAGGGGCAAACAGACACCCCCACCGCACAGACAGTGGGTTCCAGGGGCCCACACACCTGTCAGTGGATACTAGGATCTGCACATAGCTTCTGGATCACATCTCCTCCCTTAATTAAATCTCAAAACTGCAAAAAACACAGGTTCTCACCCTCAATTCAACTTCAGAATTGAACAAAACCAGAGGTTCTACATAAGGAAGAATAAGAGATTGAGCAAAGAGAAAAAAAATCTATCCCCACATCATTGAACAACAGAATTAAAGTAAAGGTCTAAAAAGGGGGAGGAAAACCTACACAAATGAAGAAGAAACAAAGGAAGAATGTGATCCTCATACAGACCCATGGGAGGTCAGCCACTAAGAATATAGACTTTGGAACTCAAACAAAGAAGAGCCCCCAGAATGACTGGTCTCAAACCACAAACCCAGATATCAAGATTTTAATAGAGAGAATAAATAGAAATGAGGAGAGACAAGGAAAGATGAAGGAGTTGATAATTGAGATAACAGCAATAAAGAATATGGTGAATGAAATAAATGATAAATTTATAAGCATGGAATACAGAATTAACCAAGCAGAAGAAAGAATCTCAGAACTTGAGGGCCAAAATATGGAACAAACCCAAACTGTTAAAAACATGGAAAAGAGCTGGGCTCAGTGGCTCAGCCTGTAATCCTCCACCTTTGGGAGGCTGAGGTGAGTGAATTGCCTGAGCCCGTGGGTTCGAGACCTGCCTGGGCAGGCGAGACCTCATCTCTACAATAAATCAAAAAATCAGCCGGGCATGGTGGTGCGCGCCTGTAGTTCCAGCTACTTGGAAGGCCGAGGCAGAAGGATCACCGGAGCCTAGCAGGTCGAGGCTGCAGTGGCCGGGAGTGGCCACTGCACTCCATTCTGGGTGACAGAGTGAGACTCCAACTCAAAAAAAAAAACCATGGAAAAGAAGCTTAAGAGACAGAACAAAACTTTCAAAAGATGAGCAATTATTTCAAGAGGCTGAACCTAAGATTAATTTGAATCCCTGAGGCAGATAGAGAGACAGAGATGATCCCAGAATAAACATTCCATAAAATTATCCAAGAAAACTTCCCTCATCTCATCAGTGATGCAACCATTCAAACACAAGATATTCAGAGAAGCCCTGTAAGAAAACAAATGAGAAGACCAACTCCTAGACACATAATAATTCACTTACACAAAGTAGGTATAAAAGAAAAAATCCTAAAGGCAGCAAGAGAGAAAGGTCAGACTATCTACCAGGGAAGATCAATTAGAATAGCAGCAGATTTATCTACAGAAACTCTTCAGGCTAATAGAGCATGGAGTCCAATTTTCAAAATTCTCAAAGATAAACAATTTCAACCAAGAATTACCTACCCAGCTGAAAACTGGCTGACCACACACAGAAGATTAAAACAAGACCCCTACCTACACCATACAAAAAAATCAACTCTAAATAGATCAAAGACCTAAACATAAAACCCAAAACTATAAGAATGCAGGAGACACCCTTATGGAAACTGGAACTGGCAACCAATTCCCGATGAAAACCCCAAGGGCCCATGCCATAAGGGATAAGATTAGCAAGTGGGACCTCATCAAACTGACAAGCTTTTACAAAGCCAAAGAAACCATCAAGAGAGCAGGGAACAGCTCACAGACTGGGAAAAAATATGTGCCAACTGTACATCTGCCAAAGGCCTAACATCTAGGATCTATAAGGAACTCAAATGTGTCACAAAAAAAGTCCCATTACAAATTGGGCAAAAGATATGAATAGACACTTCTCAAAAGAAGACATACGAGCAGCCAACAGTTACATGAAAAAATGCTCAGCCTCACTAGTCATCAAAGAAATGCAAATTAAAACTACACTGAGGTGCCACCTAACTCCAGTCAGGAGGGTCATCATCAATAACCCCCAAAATAACTGATGTTGGAGAGGATGTGGGGAAAAGGGAACACTTCTACACTGTTGGTGGGAGTGTAAACTAATACAAATTCTGTGGAAACCAGTTTGACAATTCCTAAAATATCTAAAAGTCAACCTTCCATATGATGCTGCAGTCCTCTACTGGGAATATACCCAGAGGAACTCAAATCACTCTATGAAAAATATACCTGCAAACGTATGTTTACTGCAGCATTGTTCACAATATTAAAATGGAACCAACCATGCTGTGCATTGAAAGAGGACTAGATAAAAAAAATGTGGTACATATACATGATGGAATATTACACAGTCATATGGAAGGACAAAATTATGAACTTTGCAACAACTTGGATGAACTTGGAGTCTTTAATACTGAGTGATCTATCACAGAATCAAAGAACCAAGTATCACATGTTCTCACTCATAAGTGGACCTTGAACAATTATTGTAATACTATAAGAAAAGGATTAGCAGTAGTAAGAAACTGCTGGAAGGGGGGGTGGAGAAGGCGGGATCAACAATGTAGTGGCAATCTTCTGGGAAGGGGGGCACACTTCATCAACAAAGGTACCTGAATAATGAACATTTGTATACCTAACCCTGAATTGCACCCCGCATCTTTAAAATAAAAAAAATTTAAAAAGAATTATGTACTCAGCTAAGCTAAGTTTCATCAGTGATGGAGAATTAAAATCCTTCCCAGACATTCAATCCCTAAAAGTTTTCACTGCCTCCAGACCAGCTGTATAAGAAACACTTAAGAAAGTATTAAACACAGAAGAAAGGAAATAAAGAACAACAAGGCCCTTCCCAAGAATGCAGGAAAAAGATAGAAAACACACATGAATCAACCCCCAAATCAAAAGAAAGACAGCAAACAAGTAAGCAAACAAACAGCAGCAGCAACAACAAACTCTTTAAGAAACTCATAACAGGGATAAGCTCTCACATCTCAATAATTAGCCTGAATGTGAAAGAACTAAATTCACCACTGAAGAGACATAGAATGACAAATTGGATAAAATGTCATGAGGCAACAATACATTGTCTCCAAGAGCCTCACCAGAAAGGACACTCACAGACTCAAAGTAAAAGGATGGGCAACAAAATTTCAGGCGAACAGAACACAAAAGAAAGCAGGAGTCACAATTTTAATACAGAAATAATACCCTCTAAGCTATAAAAAATTTAAAAAATATATGAGAGGCCACTACATAATGATAAAAGTTTCAATCTATCAACAAGAAATATCCATCCTAAACATACATGCACCCAACATAGGAGCACTAACTTTTATAAAGCAGCTTTCAGGTAAACTAAAAAAGATACTGACTCTAACACAATCATAGTTGGGTACTTAAACACCCCACTAACAACTCTAGACAGATAATCAAGACAAAAAATCAACAAGGAGATCTGGAACCTCAATGTGATGCTTGACCAAATGCACTTGATACCTACAGAACACTCCATTCAATAACCACGTAATACACATTCTACTCATTACCACATGGAACTTACTCTGAGATTGACCACATCCTTGGCCATAAATCACAAATAAACAAATTCCATAAGATTGAAATTCTGCCATGCACCTTTTCAGACCACATTTTTCTATGAACACACATTAAGAAAATGGAAAGATCACAAGTTAACAGCCTAACAAATTGCCTAAGGGAGCTGGAAAAGCAAGACCATCAAAACCCTGACTTCAGTAGAATCTAGATCACCAAAATAAAAACCTAAATTCGGGACATAGAAGACAAAAATATAATACAAAAAAATCAGTGAAAGCAAAAGCTAGTTCTTTGAAAGGATAAACAAAATTGATGAACCCCTTAGCTATACTGACCAAGAAAAAGTCCAACTAAACACAATCAGAAACGCAAAGGATGAAGTCACAACTGACCCTGAAGAAATATAAAAGACAGGCTAGGTGCGGTGGCTCATGCCTATAATCCCAGCACTTTGGGAGGCCGAGGTGAGAGGATTGCCTGAGTCCATGGGTATGAGATCAGTCTGGGCAACTTGGTGAGTCCTCATCTCTACACTAAGTCAAAAAATTACCTGGGTGTGGTAGCACATGCCTGTAGTTCCAACTATTTGGAAGTCTGAGGTGGAAGGATTGCCAGAGCCCAGCAGGTCATGGCTGCAGTGGCTGTGAGTGTGCCACTGCACTCCAGCCTGGGCTACAGAGTGATGCTCCAACTCAAAATAAATAAATAAATACAAAAGATGATCAGAGATTACTATGAATATCTGTATGGAAACAAACTCGAAACCCTAAATGAACTGGAGGAATTTCTTACATCACACAACCTCCCCAGGTTGAAACAAAAAGAAATTGAGACCCTAAATAGAAGAATAACAACACAGGAAATCAACGATGTCATAAGAAAACTACCAACAATAAACAAAGCAAAATTCCTGGACCAGATAGCTTTCCAGCAGAATTCTACAAAGCATAAAAGGAGGAGCTGATACCAATCCTATTGAAAGTATTCCAGGCAATCTAGAAAGATGGAACTTTCCCCAAAACATTTTATGAAGCTAACATCACATTGATATCCATACTGGGTAAAGATCCAAAAAAGAAAGAGAACTACAGGTCAATACCCTTGATGAACATGATGCTAAAATTCTCAAGATTTTAGCAAACCAGATTCAACAACACATCTCAAAAATCATCCACCATGACCAAGTAGGCTTCACCCCCAGGATGCAGGGGTAGTTCAACATTTGGAAGATCATAAACCTAATTAAATACATCAACAGATGTAAAGACAAAAACTACATGACTATATCATTAGACGCAGAAAAAGCTTTTGATAAAATCCAGCACATCTTCTTGGTAAAAACTCTCGAACATCTAGGCACAGATGGAACATACCTCAAACTAGTAAAAACCATCTATGAGAAACCCACAGCCAACATACTGCCAAACAGACAGAAATTGGAATCATTTTCACCATAAAACTGGAACAAGGATGTCCACTCTCACCCCTCCTGTTCAACACAATATTGGAAGTCCTAGCTAGAGCAATCAGATAAGAGAAGGAAATCAGGGGTATTCAAATAGGAAAAGAGGAAGTTATTTCTCTTTGCAGATAACATGAGTATATACCTCGATAAACCAAGAGAATCTATCCCAAACCTGCTTGGATTGATAAAGGACTTTGGCAAAGTCTCAGGGTACAGATAAATGCATGAAAGACAGTTGCATGCTTATACACCAACAACAAGCAGGCAGAGATGCAAACAAAATGCACAATCCCATTGACACTAGCCACAAAAAATGAAATACCTCGGCATCTTCCTAACCAGAGAAGTGAAAGACCTTTACAATGAAAACAACAAAACACTGCTCAAAGAAATCCAAGAAGACACAAACAAATGGAAAAATATTCCATGCTCATGGATAGGAAGAATCAACATTGTTAAGATGTCCATCCTACCAAAGGCAATCTACAGGTTCAACGCAATACCCGTTAAATTACCGACACCATTCTTCTCAGACCTGGAAATTACAATCAGAAATTCATATGGAAACATAAACGACCATGAATAGCTAAAACAATTCTTAGCAAAAGAAACAAAGTGGGAGGTATCACACTTCCAGACTTCAAACTTTACTATAAGGTTACAGTAATCAAAGCAACCTGGTATTGGTACAAGAACAGGCACATAGACCAATGGAACAGGATAGAGATCCCGAAAGCAAAGTCTCAGTTTCTCAACCAACTCATCTTTGACAAAGCCTCCAATAACAACCATTGGGGAGAGGAGAACCCATTCTGTAAATGGTGCTGGGAAAACTGGCTGACCACATGCAGAAGATTGAAACAGGACCCCTACCTATCACCATACACAAAAATTAATCTAAATGGATCAAAGACCTAAACATAAAACCTCAAACTATAAGAATCGTAGAAAATGCAGGCAACACCCTTATGGAAGTTGGAACTGGTAACCAATTCCTGATCAAAACCCTAAGTACCCACACCATAAAAAATAAGATAGATAAGTGGGACCTAATCAAACGGACGAGCTTCTGCAAAGCAAAAGAGATCATCAAGAGAGCAGGGAGATCGTGGTCATCATTAATAAACAACAACAGATGCTGGTGAGGATGTAGAGAAAAAGGAACACTTCTACACTGCTGATGGGAATGCAAACTAGTGCAACCTCTTTGGAAGACAGTGTGGTGATTTTTGAAGAACTAGAAATCAGCCTTCATATGACCCAGCAATCCCCCTATTGGGAATATATCCTGAGGAACTCAAGTCATTCTACCAAAAGATATCTGCACATGCATGTTTGTTGCAGCTCTATTCACAATAGCAAAAACGTGGAACCAACCATGCTGCCCATCAAAGTTGGACTGGATTTTTAAAAATGTGGTACATAATGGAATATTATGCAGCCATAAGGAAAGACAAACATATGGACTTCGCAGCAACTTGGATGGATTTAGAGTCTATCATACTTAGTGATCTATCACAGAAACAAAGAACAGAGTACCATATGTTCTCACTCATCAGTGGACTTTGAACAATTATCATAATACTATGAGAAGGGGATTGGCGATAGTGGGAAACTGTCGGGGAGGGAGGTAGTGGGATTGGCAGTTGAGGGAACTGCCAGGGGAGGGAGGAGAACACCTCATCAACAAGGGTAACTTCATAATGAACATTTGCATACCTAACCCTGACTTGTACCCCACATCTTTAAAATAAAAATAAGAAGACATACAAGCAGCCAACAGATACATGAAAAGACACTCAGCCTCAGTAGTCATCAAAGAAATGTAGATTAAAACTACACTGAGATACTACCTAACTCCAGACAGGATGGCCATCATCAATCACTCAAAAAACAACAGATGCTGGAGAGGATGCGGTGAAAACGGAACACTTCTACACTGTTGGCAGGAGTGTAAACTAGTACAGCCTTTGTGGAAAACAGTGTGGCGATTCCTAAAAGATCTAAAACTTGACCTCCTAAACAACCCTGCAAACCCTTTACTGAGAATATACCCGGAGGGACTCAAATCACTCTATGAAAAAAAATACCTGCACACACATGTTTATTGCAGCATTATTTCCAGTAGTAAAAACATGGAACCAACTGTGCTACCCATTGAAAGCAAAAACGTGGAACCAACCATGCTGCCCATCAAAGCTGGACTGGATAAAAAATGTGGTACATATACATGATGGACTATTACTCAGCCATAAAGAAGGACAAAATTATGAACTTCATAGTCACTTGGATTGACTTAGAGTCTATAATACTGAGTGATCTATCATAGAAACAAAGAACCTAGTATCACATGTTTTCACTCATAAGCAGTCCTTGAACAACTATCATAATACTATAAGAAAGGGATTGGCAGTAGTGGGAAACTGCCAGCGGAAGGGAATCCACACCTCATCAACAAGGGTACCTGCATAATGAACATTTGTATACCTAACCATGAATTGTACCACACATATTTAAAATAAACAATTAACCCCCCCAAAACAGCAAACATAAACTGATAAAATTGTAGAAAATGACTCCTTAGTCTATATTTTCTCATAATCAATTTTCTTATATAAAAAAGAAATGTACCAAATCTTGGGAGAAACATGGAATTCAGATCCATTAAGGTAAGGGAATCCTAATTAGACACAATTCAAAAAGAACTTCACCAAGAGACATTGTATTCAAATTGCCAAAGGTCCAAGAGAGAACTTTGAAAGCAACAATCAAAAAGCAACTCTTCACATACAGGGAAACATATATCAGTGGATCTCTCAACAGTAACTTTGCAGGTCAGGAGAGAGTAGGATGATACATGCAAAGTGCTGAAAGGAAATTTTTAAAAAATCTGGCAACCAAGAATACTTTACTAGCAAAGTTGTCCCTCAGAAATGAGGGGGAAATAAAGACTTCTTCAGGTAAAACAAAACAAAACAAAAAACTAAGGGAGTTCATCATCACTAGGCCTGTCTTACATAAGACACTAAAGGGAGTTCTTCCAGCTGAAATGAAAGGGCTCTAACCAGTAATCCGAAAACATATGAAAGTGTAAAATTCACTTATAAAGGTATATAGTCAAATCCAGAATACTCTACTTCTGTGATGGAGGTGTGTGAATAACTTTAACTCTAGTACAAAGGTTAAAAAACAAATTTTTTTCCATGTTGTATAAAAATATAAACTGTTTTAAATTTCTTATATTTTAGAGTCTTGGTATATATGTGAGGATTTTCTACATAAGTAAATTGTGTGAAGTCAAGGTTTGGGCTTCTAGCAAGCCTCTCTCCTGATAGTGGACATGGTACCCAAAGGGTGGTTGTGTGCGACTTATTCGCACACTCTCCCTCCCTCCTTTAGCCATGTCCAGTAACTGCTGTTCCCACCTTTGTTCCCACCTCTTCAATTTTAGTGATCTCCTTTTTTTATCCCCACCCCCACCCCTAGTGACCACTTATGAGAACATGTGATATGCAGTTTTTTGTTTCTGAGATAGTTAACTTAGAATGATGGTCTCCAGCTGCATCCATGTTGCTGCCAAGGATGAGATTTAGTTCTTCTTTATGGCTGCATAATATTCCCTCATGTATATGCACTACATTTTCTTTATTCAGTCCAATTTCAATGGGTTTCTGGGTTGGCTCCATGTTTTTGCTATTATGAATAAATAGCACTGCAGTAAGCATACACATGTGGGTGTCTTTTTGTTAGAGTGATTTATATTCCTCTGGATGTATTCCCAGGAGTGGGACTGCTAGGTCAAATGGTATCTCATTGTTTAGTTCTTTGAGAAATCACCATACTGCTTTACACAAAGGTTTAACTAGTGTACTTCCACACCAACAGTGTAGAAGCATTTTCTCTCCAGTCTTGCCAACATCTATTGTTTTTTGACTTTTTTTTTTTTTTTTTTT
>NW_007097700.1:13806-16250 GCF_000164805.1 Carlito syrichta
GCGATCCTTCCACCTCAGCCTTCCAAGTAGCCGGAACTACAGGTGCGCGCTATCACGCCCGGCTAATTTTTGATTTAGTGTAGAGATGAGGGCTCACCAAGTTGCCTGGGCAGGTCTCGAACCCGCAGGCTCAGGCAATCCACTCACTTCAGCCTCCCAAAGGCGCGGGATTACAGGCTGAGCCACCAAGCCCAGCTTGTTTTTTGACTTTTTAATGATAGCCATTCTGACCAGTGACAGGTGGTATCTCATTGTAGTTTTGATTTGCATTTCTCTGATGATTAATGAAGCAGAGCATTTCTTCATATGTTTGTTGGCTGCTTGAATGTCATCCTTCGAGAAGTGACTGTTTATGTCCTTTGCTCATTTTGTAATGCGGATATTAGTTTTTTCCCTGTAAATTAGTTTGAGTTTCTTATAGATCCGGCATGTTAGGCCTTTGTTGAGTGCGTAACTTGCAAATATTTTTCCCATTCTGTGGGTTGTCTTCCTACTCTCTTGATGGTTTCTATTGCTACACAAATTTTTTTTTTTATCTTGGTAAGTTCCCACTTGCCAATTTTAGATTTCGCTGCATTTGCTTTTGAGGACTCGATCATGAATTCATTTCCTACTTCCATGTCCAGGAGCATGTTACCTAAGTTTTCTTCTAAAATTCTTATAGTTTGAGGTTTCACATTTAAGTCCTTGATCGATTTTGAGTTCATTTTTGTATATGGTGATAGGTAGGGGGGTTCAGTTTCATTCGTCTGCATGTGGTTAGCAAGTTTTCCCAGCACCATTTCCTAAATATGGTTTCCTTTCCCAATGTTTGTTTCTTTAAATCAGTTTTTTCAAAGATGAGTTGTTTGAAGGTCTGTGCTTTTATTTCCAGATAGTCTGTCTTGTTCCATTGATCTATGTGTCTATTTTTGTACCAGTACCATGTTGTCTTGGTTACTGTAGCCTTGTAGTCATGTTTGAAGACTGGAAGTGTGATGTCTTCAGCTTTTTTTCCCCGAGGATTGCTTTAGATATTTGGGCTCTTTTTTGCTTCCATATGAATTTCAGTATTGTCTTTTCTAGGTCTGTGAAAAATGCTGCTGGTATTTAGATAGAGATTGTGTTGAATCTGCAGATTGCTTTGGGTAGAATGGACATCTTGATGATATTGGCTTTTCCCCATGAGCTTGGAATGTTCTTCCATTTGTTTGTGTTGTCTTTGATTTCTGTGAGTAGTGTTTTGTATTTTTTTTTTTTTTTTTGAGTTGGAGTCTCACTCTGTCACCCAGACTGGAGTGCAGTGGTCGCTCCCGGCCACTGCAGCCTTGACCTGCTGGGCTCTGGCAATCCTTCCACCTCAGTCTTCCAAGTAACTGGAACTACAGGCATGTGCTACCACGCCCAGCTGATTTTTGATTTATTGTAGAGATGAGGTCTCACCAAGTTGCCCAGGCAGGTCTCGAACCTGCGGGCTCAGGCAATCCACTCACTTCAGCCTCCCAAAGATTTTTATGGAATACTTTTTCTGCATCTATAGAGATAATCATGTGGTTATTGGTTTTACACTTGTTTATGTGGTTGATTACAGTTAATGATTTGCATTTTTTTAATTTAAAAATTTTTAGTTTAAAATTGTGGGGTACAATTCAGGGTTAGGTATACAAATATTCATTATGCAGACACCCTTGTTGATGAGGTGTGCCCCCCCTTTCCCCAGGCAGATTCCCATACTGCCAACCCCATCTCCCTGCCCCCCACCCCACCGCAGTTTTCTGCTACTGTCAATCCTTTTCTTATAGTATTACAATAGTTGTTCAAGGTTCACTTATGAGTGAGAACATGAGATACTCAGTTCTTTGTTTCTGTGAAAGATCACTCAGTGTTATAGACTCTAAGTCCACCCAGGTTGCTGCGAATTTCATGATTTTGTTCTTCTTTATGACTGCATAATATTCCATTGTGTATATGTACTATGTTTTTTTATCCAGTCTTCTTTTGATGGGCAGCCCGGTTGGTTCCATGTTCTTGCTATTGAGAACAATACTGCTATAAACATATGTGTGCAGGTATCTTTTTTATAGAGTGATTTGAGTTCTTCTGGGTATATTCCCAGTAGGGGGATTGCAGAGTCATATGGAAGGTCCATTTTTAGAACTTTTAGGAATTACCACACTGTTTTCTACAGAGACTGTACTAGTTTACACTCCCACCAACAGTGTAGAAGTGTTTCCTTTTTGCCACATCCTCTCCAGCATCTGTTATTTTTTGTTATTGATGATGGCCATTCTGACTGGAATTAGGTGGTATCTCAGTGTAGTTTTAATCTGCATTTCTTTGATGGCTAGTGAGGCTGAACATTTTTTCATGTATCTGTTGGCTGCTCATACATCTTCTTTTGAGAACTGTCTATTCATATCTTTTGCCCACTTTGTAATGGGGCTGTTTGTTTTTTTTTTCTTTTT
>NW_007097700.1:16409-43530 GCF_000164805.1 Carlito syrichta
TTCTATACACCAATAATAAACAAACAGAAACCCAAGTAAAAAGCACAATTCCATTCACAACAGCCACAAAAAAAATGAAATACCTTGGCATCTTCCTAACCAGTGATATGAAAGACCTTTACAATGAAAACTACAAAGCACTGCTCAAAGAAATCAAAGATGACACAAACAAGTGGAAAAATATTCCATGCTCATGCATTGGAAGAATCAACATTGTTAAGATGTCCATTCTACCTAAAGCAATCTACAGATTTAATGCAATACCCATCAAATTACCAGCAACATTCTTCTCAGACCTAGAAACAACAATACAGGAACTTATATGGAAACATAAACGACCACGAATAGTCAAAACAATCTTCAGCCAAAAAACAAAAACAAACAAACAAACAAACAAAACAAAGCAGGAGGTATCACATTGCCTGACTTTAATTGTGTTATAAAGTTACAATGATCAAAACAGCCTGGTATTGGTGCAAGAACAGGTATATAGACCAATGGAATAGAATTGAGATTCTAGAAGCAAAACCTCAATTTCTCAACCAACTCATCTTCAATAAAGCCTCCGCCACCAACCACTGGGGAGAGGAGACCTTTTCAGTAAATGGTGCTGGGAAAACTAGCTGACTACATGCAAAAGATTGAAACAGGACACCTACCTATCTCCATACACAAAAGTCAACTCTAAATGGATCAGCGATCTAAACGTAAAACCTCAAACTATAAGAATCTTAGAAAATGCAGGAGGCACCCTTATGGAAATTGGAACTGGCAAGCAATTCCTGATCAAAACCTCAAGTGCCCATGCCATAAGAGATAAGATAGACAAATGGGACCTCATCAAACTGACAAGCTTCTGCAAAGCTGAAGAAACCATCAAGAAAGCAGGGAGATGGCCCACAGACTGGGATTTACATATGTTGAACAAGCCTTGTATCTGGGAATGAAGCCCACTTGGTAATGTTGGGTGATCCTTGTAATATGCTATTGGATGCAAATTTCTAGAATCTTGTTAAGTATTTTTGCATCTATATTCATCAGAGAAATTTGGCCTGAAGTTTTCTTTCCTTGTTGAGACTTTCCCATTTTGGAGTATAAGTTGATATTGGCTTCAGAGAATGAGTTAGGGAGCATTTCTTCCTTCTTGATTGCTTGGAGAACTTTCAGTAGAATTTCAGCTGAGAAACCATCTAGCCCTGAACCTTTTGGGGGGGGCAAGGAGGTTTCTTATTACTGAGTTGATTTCTTGGATTGTTATTGGTCTATTCAGGGTTTCAATTGATTCCTGTTTCAATCCTGGGAGGTTATGTGATACCAGAAATTTTTGCATTTCTTCTAGATTTTCTAGCTTACTCACATACAGATGTTCATAATGGTCTCTGAATATCTTTTGTATTTCTTCAGGGTCAGTTGTAGCATCACCTTTTTCATCTCTAATTGTGTTTATTTGAATTTTTCTCTCTTTTTGTGTGAATCTGGCTTGGCTAGAGGTCTGTTAATATTATTTATCCTTTCAAAGAACCACCTTTTCATTTCATTGTTCCTTTGTATGATTTTTTGTATCAATTTCTTTTAGCTGTGATTTTATTTTGATGATTTCCATTGTTCTACTGATTCTGGATTGGATTGCTCTTGTTTTTCCTATTCTCTTAGGTGCAACATTAGACTGTTTACTGGAGATCAATGTATTTTCTTTATGTGTGCATGCAATGTTATAAACTTTCCTCTTTGCACCATTTCATGGTATACCAAAGGTTTTGGCATGTTGTGTTTTTGTTTTCATTTGTTTTTAGGATTCTTTTTCTTTCAGTCTTGATTTCTGTGTTACCCCAAAGTCGTTCAGAAGCATGCTGTTTAATTTCCATGTATTTGTATGCTTTGGGTTGTTCCAATTATGATGATTTTTATATTGATGGAATCTGAGAAGATGGTTAGTGTAATTTTGACCTTTTTAGATTTTTTCACACTTGATTTGCATCCAAGTATGTGGTCGATTTTGGAGTATATTCCACGTGCTGATTCGTAGAATGTACGTTTTGTGGTTGTTAGGTGACATGTTCTTTAGATGTTTATTAGATCCAATTGATTATCAAGTTAAGGTACCAAATTTTCTTGTTACCTTTTCTTTTTTTTTTTTTTTTTTTGAGTTGGAGTCTCACTCTGTCACCCAGACTGGAGTGCAGTGGTCGCTCTTGGCCACTGCAGCCTCGACCTGCTGGGGCTCTGGCAATCCTTCCACCTCAGCCTCCCAAGTAGCTGGAACTACAGGTGTACACTATCACACCCGGCTAATTTTTTTGATTTATTGTAGAGATGAGGTCTCACCAAGTTGCCCAGGCGGGTCTTGAACCCACGGGCTCAGGCAATCCACTCACCTCAGCCTCACAAGGCACGGGATTACAGGCTGAGCCACTGAACCTGGCTCTTGTTAGCTTTTTACCTTGGTGACCTCTTTAAGTCTGTTAGCAAGATATTAAATTATAATTGCATGGTTGTCTATATCTTCTCTTACTTTAATTAACAATTGTTTTAAAAATCTGGATGCTCCTCAAGTATTCCAGGGGGTTATCCAAGAAAACTTTACTCGTGTCACCAGAGATGTGACCATACAAACACAAAAGATACAGAAAACCCTCACAAACATCAAATGAGAAGACCAACCCCTAGACACGTGGTAATTCGCCTACACAAAGTAGGCACAAAAGAAAAAATCCTAAAGGCAGCAAGAAAGTTCAGACTACCTACTGGAAAAAATCAATCAGAATAGCAGCAGACATATTGTCAGAAACACAACAATCTAGAAGGGACTGGAGTCCAATGTTCAAAGTCCTCAAAGATAAAAAATTTAAATAAAGAATTTCCTACCTAGCCAAGTTCAACTTCAATAGCAATGGAGAATTAAAATCCTTCCCAGACATCTAATCCCTAAGAGATGATGCAGCTTCCAGACCAACTGTATAGGAGAACCTTAAAAAGGTATTAAGCACAGAAGAAAGAAAAAAAGAAAGACCACACACTTTCCAAGAGAACAGCAGAACACAGAATCAACAGAGAATACATCACGACAGCAAACTTGACAATACACACATACATCAATCCAAAAGCTAAAAGAAAACAAACAAAATACTTTATAAGAACCTCATGATGGGGATAAACAATCACATTTCAATGATCAGCCTGAATGTGAATGGACTAAATGCACTAACGAAAAGACATAGAATGGAAACTGGATAAAATATCATGGCCCAATATTTTGCTGCATCCAGGAAACTCATCTCAGCACAAGGAACACACACAGATTCAAAGTTAAAGGATGGAAAACAAGTTTTCAGGCAAATGGATCAAAAAATAAGGCAGGAGTTGCAATCAATATCAGACAAATCAACCTTTAAGCTATCAAAAATTGTAAAGGATAAGAAAGGACACTACAGAATAATAAAAGGTTCAGTACATCAACAAGAAATATCCATCCTAAACATATGTGCACCCAACACAGGAGTACCAACATTTATAACTATTATAGCCAGGGACTTAAATACTCCACTAACAACCGTAGCTGGATTATCAAGGCAAAAAATCAACAAAGAGATCTAGAACCTCAACTTGATGCTCGATCAAATGGACTTAATTGATACCTACAGAATACTCCACCCATCAATCACAAAATATTCATTCTACTTATCATATTGAATGTACTCCAAGATTGATCCCATCCTTGGCCATAAATCAAGCATACAAATTACATAATATCAAAATACTGCCATGAACCTTCTCAAACCACAGTGGAATAAAAATAAATATCAATGCCAACAAAATTTCCCCCAAACCCACAAAGATATGGACACTAAACAGCATGATGCTGAACGACTACTGGGACAACACAGAAATTAAAACAGAAATTAAAAGATTACTGGAAACAAATGAAAATGAAGAAACATCTTACCAAAACCTCTGGGATGCCATGAAATCAATTCTGAGAGGGGAATTTAGATCTCTATGAACACACATCAAGAATATAGTAAGCTCACAAGTTAACAGTCGAACAAATCACCTAAGGGTGCTGGAAAGACAAGACCACCAAAACCCTAACTTTAGCAGAAGAATCCAGATAACCAAAGTAAAATCCCAAATATGAGACATAGAAGACAAAAATATCAGAAAAAAAATCAACAAAACAAAAAGCTGGTTCTTTGAAAGAATAAATAAGATCGATGGACCCCTGACCAGAATGACCAAGAAAAAGCCCAAAGAAACACAATCAGAAGTGCAAAAGATCAAATTACAACTGACCCTGAAGAAATTCAAAAGATCATCAGAGATTCCTATGCAAACCTGTATGGAAACAAACTTGATAAGCAGAAATGGAGGACTTTCTGACATCACACAACTTCCCAAGGTTGAAATAAGAAGACATTAAGACACGAAATAGACCAATAACAACCCAGGAAATTGACTCCATCATAAGAAAACTACCTACAAAACCAAAAAAAAAAAGCCCTAGACCAGATGGCTTTCTAGCAGAATTCTACAAAATGTACAAGGAGGAACTGATATCAATCTTTTTGAAAGTATTCCAGGCTATTGAGACAGATGGAATTCCCCCCAAATCATTTTATGAAACTAACATCACGCTGATACCCAAACTGGGAAAAGATGCAACAACAACAAAAAAACAGAACTACAGGCCAATATCCCTAATGAACATAGACGCAAAAATTCTCAACAAGATTCTAGCAAACCAGATCCAACAACACATCTCAAAAATCGTCCACCATGACCAAGCGGGCTTCATTCCCAGGATGCAGGGCTAGTTCAACATCTGCAAAAACATACATGTAATTAAATACATCAACAGATGTGAAAACAAGAACCACACGATTATATCATTAGATGCAGAGAAATTTTTTTATAAAATCCAGCATCCCTTCCTGATAAAAACCCTCAAACATCTAAGTATAGAAGGAACATAAATCAAAATAGTAAGTGCCATCTATGATAAACCCGCAGCCAGCATATTGCTAAATGACAGAAACTGGAAACATTTCCCATGAAAACCGGAACAAGACAAGGATAACCACTGTCACCCCTCTTGTTCAACATTGTGTTGGAAGTCCTAGCTAGAGCAATTTGACAAGAGAAGGAAATCAGGGGTATCCAAATAGGAAAACAGGATGTTAAGTTATCCCTCTTTGTTGACAATATGATCTTATACCTAAAAAATCCAAGAGAATCTGTCAAAAATCTGCTTTCACTGATAAAGAACTTTGGCAAAATCTAAGGGTACAAAATAAATGTGAAAAAGACAGTCACATTCTTATACACCAACAACAAGCAGGCAGAGAACCAAATAAAAAGCATAATCCCATTCACACTAGCCACAAAAAGAAAGAAAGAAAGAAAGAAATACTTTGGCATCTTCCTAACCAGAGAAGCGAAAGACCTTCACAATGAAAACTACAAAACTGGCTGGGCTCGGTGGCTCAGCCTGTAATCCCAGCACTTTGGGAGGCCAAGGTGAGTGGATTACCTGAGCCTGCGGGTTCGAGACCCACCTGGGCAACTTGATGAGACCTCATCTCTACAACAAATCAAAAAATTAGCCGGGCGTGGTAGCGCACACCTGTAATTCCAGCTACTTGGAAGGCTGAAGCGGAAGGTTCGCCAGAGCCCAGCAGGTCGAGGCTGCGGTGGCTGGAAGCGGCCACTGCACTCCAGTCTGGGCAACAGAGTGAGACTCCAACTCAAAAAAAAAAAAAAAAAGAAAACTACAAAACTCTGCTCAAAGAAATCCAAGAAGACACAAACAAATGGAGAAATATTCCATGCTCATAGATAGGAAGAATCAACCTTGTTAAGATGTCCATCTTACTTGCACATGCATGCTTGTTGCGGCTCTGTTCACAATAGCAAAACCATGGAACCAACCATGCTGCCCATCGAAACTGAACTGGATAAAAAAAATTGTGGTATATATACACAATGGAACATTATTATAGCTATAAAGAAGGATAAACATATGGACCCCGCAGCAACTTGAATGGATTTAGAGTCTATTATACTCAGTGATTTATCACAGAAAAAAAGAACAGAGTACCATATGTTCTCACTCATCAACGGACCTTGAACAATTATTATAATACTATAAGAAAGGGATTGGCAGTAGTGGAAAACTGCCAGGGGAGGGAAGGTGGGATAGGCAACTGAGGGAAACTGAGGGAAACTGCCAGGAGAGGGAGGGGCACACCTCATCAACAAGGGTACCTGTATAATGAACATTTGTCTACCTAACCGTGAATTGTACCCCACATCTTTAAAATAAAAAAAAAAAGATGTCCATCTTATCAATGGAAACCTACAGATTCAATGCAATATGCATTAAATTACCAACATCATTCCTCTCAGTCTTGGAAATGATAATACAGAAATTCATAAGGAAACATAAATGACCATGACTAGCCAAAACAATCCTTAGCAAAAGTGACAAAGTGGGAGTAATCACACTTCCAGACTTCAAACTTTACCATAAGGCTACAATAGACAAAACTGTCTGGTAATGGTACAAGAATAGGTATACGGACCAATGGAACAGGTTAGAGATTCTGGAAGCAAAACCTCAATTTCTCAACCAACTAATCATTGACAAAGCCTCCACCAACAACCATTGGGGAGAGGAGAAATTATTCATTAAATAGTGCTGGGAAAACTGGCTGACTACATGCAGAAGATTGAAACAGGACCACTACCTATCACTATACACAAAAATCAACTCTAAATGGATCAAAACCTAAATGTAAAATCTCAAACTATAAAAATCTTAGAAAATGCAGGAAATACTCTTATGGAAATTGGAACTGGCAGTCAATTCTTGATTAAAAGTCCAAGTGCCCATGCTACAGGAAATAAGATAGACAAGTGGGACCTCATCAAACTGAAAAGCTTTTGCAAAGCAAAATAAATCATCAAGATAGTGGGGAAACAGTCCACAGAATAGGAAAAATATTTGCCCACTGGATATCTGACAAGGGCCTAACATCCAGGATCTACTAGGAACTCAAATGTGCTGAAAGGAAAAAAACCAAATAGCCCCATTCAAAAGTGGGCAAAAAAATAAATAAATGCTTCTCAAAAGAAGATACATGGGCAGCCAACAGACACATGAAAAAGTGCTCATCCTCACTAGTCATCAAAGAATAAAAACCACATTGAGATACCACCTAACCCCAGTAAGACTGGCCATCATTAATAAAATAAACAGCAGATGCTGGCAAGGAAGCGGAGAAAAAGGAATG
This sequence comes from Carlito syrichta, assembly GCF_000164805.1. Classification (NCBI taxonomy): domain Eukaryota; kingdom Metazoa; phylum Chordata; class Mammalia; order Primates; family Tarsiidae; genus Carlito; species Carlito syrichta. The sequence continues at coordinate 23,699 of NW_007097700.1, forward strand.
TGTCTACACTGCTGGTGGAAATGCAAACTAGTGCAACTTCTTTGAAAAACAGTGTGGCGATTTTTAAAAGAACTAGACATCGATCTTCCATATGGCCCAGCAATTCCCCTATTGGAAATACACCCGGAGGAACTCAAATCATTCTACAAAAAAGATACCTGCACATGCATGTTTATTGCAGCACTATTCACAATAGAAAAAACATGGATCCAAGTGTGCTGCCCACCGAAACTGGACTGAATTTAAAAATGTGGTACATACACACAATGGAATATTATGCAGTCATAAAGAAGGACAAACATACGGACTTCGTAGCAACTTGGATGGATTTAGAGTTGATCATACTGAGTGATCTCTCACAGAAACAAAGAACAGAGTACCACATGTTCTCACTCATAAGTGGACCCTGAACACTTACCATAATACTATAAGAAAAGGATTGGCAGTAGAGGGATACTGCTGGTGGGGTGGGGCGGGGACAACATCAATCAGGGTACCTGAACTCAAACCAGGCAAATGGGGACCAAATGGAGGTCCAAACATTACATGTACGACGGACTACATGTACGACGGCCACTTGTATACCTAATCCTGAATTGTACCCCACATCTTTAAAATAAAAAAAAAGGTCTGGATGCTTCTATCATAGGGTACAAATACATTCAAGATGGATATTTCTTGCTGGTTGATTGAGCCTTTTATCATTATGTGGCATCTTTCACTGTTCTTTTTAACTTTTATTGGTTTAAAGTCTGTTCTGTCACAAATGGAAAAATATTCCACGTTCATGGATTAGAAGAATCAACATTGTTAAGATGTCTATCCTACCAAAGGCAATCTACAGATTCAACACAATACACATTAAATTACCAGTAGCATTCTTCTCAACCAACTCATCTTTGACAAAGCCTCCATCACCAACGACTGGGGAGAGGAAAACCTATTCAGTAAATGGTGCTGGGAAAACTGGCTGACCACATGCAAATTAAAACAAGACTCCTACCTATCACCACACACAAAAATTAACTCTAAATGGATCAAAGAACTAAATGCAAAACCTCAAACTATAAGAACCTTAGAAAATGCAGGAGACACCCTTACGGAAATCGGAACTGGCAACGAATTCCTGATCAAAACCCCAAGTGCCCATGCCATAAGAGATAAGATAGACAAGTGGGACCTCATCAAACTGACAAGCTGCTGCAAAGCCAAAGAAACCATCAAGAGAGCGGGGAGACAGCCCACAGACTGGGAAAAAATATTTGCCAACTGTATGTTTGACAAAGGCCTAATAACATCTAGGATCTGCAAGGAACTCAAATGTGCCGAAAAGAAAAATACAAACAGCTCCATTACAAAGTGGGCAAAAGATATGAATAGACACTTCTCAAAAGAAGATATACGAGCAGCCAACAGATACATGAAAAAATGCTCAGCCTCACTAGTCATCAAAGGAATGCAAATCAAAACCACATTGAGATACCACATAACTCTAATCAGGGTGGCCATCATCAATAACTCAAAAAACAACAGATGCTAGATAGGATGCAGGGAAAGGGAACACTTCTACATTGTTGGTGGGGGTGTAAACTAGTACAACCTCTGTGAAAAACATTGTGGCAATTCCTAAAACATCTAAAAATTGACCTTCCATATGACCCCACAATCCCCTACTGGGAATATACTTGGAGGAACTCAAATCACCCTATGAAAAAGATACCTGCACAAGTATGCTTATCGCAGCATTGTTCACAATAGTAAGAACATGGAACCAACCGTGCTCCCCATCAAAAGAAGACTGGATTAAAAAAAGAGGTAAATATACACAATGGAATATTACGCAGTCATAAAGAAGATCAAAACCATAAACTTCACAGCAACCTGGATGTACTTAGAGTCCATAATAATGAGTGATCTATCATAGAAACAAAGAACTGAGTATCACATGTTCTCACTCATAGGCAGACTTTGAACAATTATTGTAATACTATAAGAAAATGATTGGTAGTAGTGGGAAACTGCAGGGGGGGTGGAGTGGGATTGGCAGTAGTGCGAATCTGCTGGGGGAGGGGTGCACACCTCATTAACAAGGGCACCTGCATAATGAACATTTGTATACCTAACCCTGAATTGTACCTCACATCTTTAAAATAAAAAAATTAATAGTTAAAAAAGTCTGTTTCATCTGATATAAGAATACCACTCCTGCTCTTTTTCCATTTGCCTAGAAGACCTTTCTCCAGTCCTTTACCTTGAGCCTGTGGGTATTATTTACAGTGACATGGGTTTCCTGAAGGCAGCAGAAGGATGCAGCATGCTTTTTTATCCAATTTGACAATCTATACCTTTTATTTTTTTATTTTTATTTTTGAGTTGGAGTCTCACTGTGTTGCCCAGACTGGAGTGCAGTGGCATGCTCTCGGCCACTGCAACCTCGACCTGCTGGGCTCCAGTGATCCTTCCACCTCAGCCTTCCAAGTAGCCAGAACTACAGGCACGCGCTACCACTCCCAGCCAGTTTTTTCATTGTAGTTGCCTGGGCGAGTCTCGAACCCACGGGCTCAGGCAATCCACTCGCCTTGGCCTCCCAAAGTGCTGGGATTACAGGCTGAGCCACCGAGCCCGGCCTCTATGCCTTTTAAATGGCACATTCAGTCCATTCATATTTAATTATTAACATGTGGAGTTTGTTTATATCATATTACTATTAAGTGGTTGCTTTGAGTTTTAGGCTTCATGGTTGATTTGTATGGTCTATAAAATCTGTGCTTGCCTACACTTTTGCCATGAGTGCAACTGTTCTTTTGTTTCTGAGCTTAGAACTTCCTTCAGCATCTCCTGAAGAGCTGGTCTGGAGGTGGCTTATTCTCTTAGGGACTGGACATCTGGGAAGAATTTTAGTTTTCCTTCATTAATGAAGATTAGGTGGGATATGAAATTCTTGGCTGGAATTGCTTTTAAGAATGTTAGAGATAGCATCCCAGTCCTTTCTGGCTTGCAGAGTTTCTGCTAAAACATCTGCTGAAATTCTGGTGGGTTCTCCTTGGTAGGTTATTTGTTCCTTTTCTTTAGCTGCCTTTAGGACTTTTTCTTTCATGCTCACCTTGGCAAGCTGGATTACTATTTACCCTGGGGATGGTCTTCTCATGTAATACCTTGTAGGAGTTCTCTAAGTCTCTTGCATCTGCACGGCTGCCTCTTTGGAAAGATTAGGGACGTTTTCTTGGATGACAACTTGGTAGGCTTGTTTTAGGGTGTTCTCAGTTTCACTTTCTCTCTCAGGGATGCCAATAAACCATAGATTTGGCCTCTTTACATAACCCAGACCTCTCCTAGGCTTTGTCATTCTTCCTAAGTCTTTTTTGTTTTTGTCAGACTGGCTTAGTTCAATAATTCAAGCACTGAGATTCTTTCCTCTGCATGGTCTATCCCACTGTTAAGGCTTACTATTGTGTTTTGAAATTCCTGAAGAGAATTTTGGTTCTTTCTTAGAGGGGCCAGGTCAGTTTTCACTTCCTGCACTGTTTTCATGGCCTGGAAGAATTGTGTGTCCACTTTCTTATGTATCACATTAAATGTCCTCACCATCCGTAGCCTGAACTCTTTGTCTGTCTATGGCCATACCATCCTGAACATACTCAAGCTCATCTGAATTCTATGTCATCAATGAAAAGTCATTCTGAATAAGTTCCAATGCTTGAGATCTGGGAAGCTCCTTTGTGGGTGTCAACTCATTAAGGCTTTGGGGATTGCTGATATTTCTTCACTGTTTTTTCTTCATCTGTGCAGGCAGGCATTCCTCTTTTTATTTTTTAGTAATTATTTTATTATACAAAGTAATATATAATTATGAGGAGGCAGTATGTGTTGTTTTTAACCTGACCTTCCTCCTCTACTTCACCTGTGGCAGGAAGGATGGTGAATGGGGTGTGGGGGAAATCATCTGGCACTGCTTCACTGGTGCAGTTGGACAGGGTCAGGGAAAGTCTTTTCCTCTAATTCAGAGGACTGCCCTTCCCTCGAGCACAAGCGCCAGGGTCCCTGACTATTTGGGAGCTCTGGCAGCTCCCTACCAGCCTGTGTGCTTCATCAGCAGGATTGGCGGCTGGCTAGGAGGAGCCCAGTGGCTGTATTCTGGCATGTGTGCACTTGAGGGAGTGGAGTATCCTCCTCTCATCTAGGTGGGACCAATCTTCTTGCCCAGGGGTAAGAGAAAAGCAGCTTTCCCATTAGTGGAGAGTTGATATTTCTTCCTCAGTCTGCAGGTGGGTGAAGCCTCCATGGCAGTGCTGTGCAGAGGGGCCCTGCCCCTCATTCCTGCCCTGCTCCATGGGAGCAGCCATCACAGTGATGGCAGCCCCCTGAGGGCAAGCCAAGTCTGAAGCCTTTATCTAGGGCCACAACTAATGCCACTGCCAGAGAAACATCCCCAAAGCGGGTGTGTTGCCCTTACTAGGTGCTGGACAGGGAGGGAGGGGGACGTGCCCATACAACATAGACCACCTCCACAGTGTGTTTCCTACATAGCCTTTCAAGGTGGGGGAGGCTGGCAGCCACCAGTACCAGGGCTCCCTGGGAACTGGGGTTCTCTGTGCTCCATGTGGATCCTCTGGGTGCCTCTATCCCAATTCAGGGCAGCTCTCTGTACCTGGCCTGTGTGGGAGGGGTGTGGAGGGAAAGCCTGGGCTGTTTCTCCTTTGACTCTGACTGCAGAGGCTTACATGAAGTGTGTAGAAAAGAAAAGCTGTCACTTTCATTCACCCCTTCTTTCTCCAAGAGTGCTCTTCCTATCTCATGACGGGGTCACTCTAAGGGTGTCCAGGACTTGGAATTGTTCATCCTCTGCATCCTCCGGCGACCATTCGACAAACTGAAGCCTGGGTTTTCAGGTCAATCCTCAAAGCTCTAGGTCTGCTCCTCCATTGAAGTGTTTTTGCTGAGAGTGGCAACTGTGTGATGTCTTTAGTCAGTCATCTTGGCCCTCCCCTCTTGCATCAGACAAAGGTATTAAAAATAACTGTGCGCCGGGCTCAGTGGCTCAGACTATAATCCCAGCACTTTGGGAGGCCGAGGTGAGTGTATTGCCTGAGCCCATGGATTCGAGACCTGCCTGGGCAACTTGACGAGACCTCATCTCTACAATAAATCAAAAATTAGCCGGGCATGGTAGCGCGTGCCTGTAGTTCCAGCTACTCGGAAGGCTGAGGTGGAAGGATCGCTGGAACCCAGCAGGTTGAGGCTGCGGTGGCCGGTAGCGGCCACTGCACTCCAGTCTGAGTGACAGAGTGAGACTCCAACTCAAAAAATAGTAATAATAATAACTGTGCTATAATATTTTGTTAGTGAACTCACGATATAAAACATATTAATTGTGACATCAATAATATAAAATGTGAGGGAGGAATAAATAAAGGTGTAAAATTTTGTATGCAATTGAAGTTGTTTTCAGCTTAAAATAAACTGTTACAAGATGTTTTGTAAGCACCATAATAAGTACAAAACCAAAATCCATAATACACATACAAATGATAAAAAGAATAAAAGTGTATCACTACAAAATAATTATCAATTCACAAGGTGGACAGCAAGAGAGGAAGAGAGAAACAAACAAACAAAATCTACCAAAAGCTCAGAAAACAAATAAATGGCACTAGTAAGTCCTTACCTATCAATAATTACTTTAAATGTAAATGAATTAAATTCTCCATCAAAAGACATAGACTGGCTAAATGAATAAGAGACAAGGCCCAACTATGTTCTGCCTACAGGAGGTTCACATTAGCTTTAAGGACATTGATGAATCAAAAGGGAAAAAACAGAAAAAAATTACTCCATTGAAATGGAAAATAACACCAAGCAGGAAAGCTGTACTTATATCAGACAAAATAAATTTTAACCATTAATATATAAAATGAGTTGATGCTTGATAATGCAGGGTTTGGGGTACCAATTTCCTGCATGTTAGAAAATCTGCATATAAGCATCTCTTTTCCTCATATTCTCTAGTATCTGTTGTTTTTTAAGTTATGATCATGGGCATCCTGACTGAGTTAGGTGGTACCTCAGTGCAGTTTTAATTTGGATTTCTTTGATGATTAGTGAGGCTGAGCATTTCTTCATGTATCTGTTGGGTGCTCATATGTCTTCTTCTGAGAAGTGTCTATTCATATCTTTTGCCCACTTTTTAATGGGGCTGTTTTTTTTCCTTTCGGCATATTTGAGGTCCTTGTAGATACTGGATGTTAGCCTTTTGTCAGATATACAGTTGGCAAATATTTTTTCCCATTCTGTGGGCTGTCTCTCCACTCTCTTGATGGTCTCTTTTGCTTTGCAGAAGCTTTTCAGTGTGATGAAGTCCCACTGTCTATCTTTTATGGCATTTGCATTTGGAGAATTGACCGAGAATTGGTTGCCTGTTCCAGAATTGGTTGCCTGTTCCAATGTGAATAAAAGAGTTTTTCCTACTTTTTCTTCTAGAATTCTTTTATTTTTTTGAGTTGGAGTCTCACTCTGTTGCCCAGACTGGAGTGCAGTGGCACGCTCCCGGCCACTGCAGCCTCGACCTGCTGGGCTCCAGTGACCCTTCCGCCTCGGCCTTCCAAGTAGCTAGAACAACAGGCGTACGCTACTACGCTCGGCTAGTTTTGATTTATTGTAGAGATGAGGTCTTACCAAGTTGCTTCGGTGGATCTCGAACCTGCGGGCTCAGGCAATCCACTCACCTCGGCCTCCCAAAGTGCTGGGATTACAGGCTGAGCCACCGAGCCTGGCCTAGAATTCTTATAGTTTGAGGTTTTACATTTAGGTCTTTGATCCATTTAGAGTTGTTTTTGTGTATGGTGAGTGTAAACTAGTACAACCTCTGTGGAAAACAGTGTGGCTATTTCTAAAAGATCTAAAAATCGATCTTTCATTCAACCCAGCAATTCCCCTTCTGGAGGAACTCAAATCAGTCTATAAAAGAGACACCTGCACACGCATGCTTATTGCAGCATTATTCACAATAGCAAAAACATGGAAGCAACCGTGCTGCCCATCACAAGTGGACTGGATAAAGAAAACGTGGTACATACACACGATGAAATATTACACAGACATTAAAAAAACAAAATTATGGACTCTGCAGCAACTTGGATGGATTCAGAGTCTATAATACCCAATGATCTATCACAGAAACAAAGATCTGAGTAGTACATGTACTCACTCATAAGTGGACCCTGAAAATTTATCATAATACTATAAGAAAGGGATTAGCCATAGTGGGACACTGCCAGGGGGGGCACATAACATCAATAAGGGTATCCAATCTCAAACCAGGTGAAGTGGGAACCAAGAGGATGTCCAAACTTTACCTGTACGATGATCACTTATGTACCTAACCACGGATTTTACCCCGCATCTTTAAAATAAAAATTAAAGCAAGAAAGAAAAAAATAAATTACAAGAAGAAAATCTGCATATAACTTCCAACTCCCCCAAAACTTAACTACTGGTAGCTTACCGTTGGCCAAAAGCCTTACTGATAACATAGTCGATTAGCACATATTTTTTAATGTTATATGTATTATGTACTGTATTCCTACAATAAAATAAGGTAGAGAAAAGAAAATGTTCTAAGAAAATAATAAGGAAGAGAAAATATATGTACTATTCATGAAGTGGAAGTGGATCATCATAATGGTCTTTATCCTCATTGTCTTCATGTTGAGTAGTCTGAGGAAGAGGAGGGGTTGGTCTTGCTGTCTTAGGGATGGCAAAGGTGGAAGGAAATCTGCATATAAGAGGACCCTCACAGTCACTAAATTATTATCATTAAAGTGTTTTGGGTAAGCAATAAGAATAATCTTCATTATTTGTCACCATCTTGGCTTGACATTTTGTAATACAGGGGTTCTAGGGCTTCCTTTTAATTGCAGATATTTTGTAGTTTGGCTTGAACAACAGTCATACCTAAAATCAAAACCTCCCCAAAATATGTATATCCAAATGGAAGAAACTCATCATTGGTTCAACACGGTAAGTCATGACTCTCGCTTTTCAAATTTACCACCAATTACATAAGGATTTTTTTTTTAATCAATATTTTTTATTATGGTTTTGTGGGGTACAGTTAAGGGTTAGGTGTACAATTACGTTTCATTCAGGCACCCTGTTGATAAGAGGTGTTTCCCCATCCCCAGACAGATATTTGCTACTGTTAACATAAGAAATTTTATACAGTAGCAAGAGACACATAAGATATTATATTAAAATAAAGGACACACTCTATCAAGAAGACCTCACAATGGTAAATATATCTCTACCCTACAGTGGAACACAATATATAAAGCAAATATTATATAACTGAAGAGAGAAATAGAACTCAATGCTCCACTTTCAACAACGGATAGATCACGCAGAGAGAAAATCAATAAAGAAACATTGCATGCGAACTAAACTTTGGAGCAAATGGATCTAACTGTCATATACAAAATAATCCATTGAAAAGCAGCAGAATACACATTACTTCCATGCACAAATGAAATATTCTCCAGGATAGATAATATATTAGGCTACAAAAAAGTCTTTAAAAGTTTAAGATACAAATCGCATTAAGTATCTTTTCCTGCCATGGTATGAAACTTGAAATAATAAAAGGAAATTGGAAAATTAAAAGAGGGAATATTTAAAAATACCATCCGGCATAATCAATTGATAATTCTATGGTTAACATTTTTAGCAACTGTAAACCTGTTTTCCACAGTGGCTGCATCAGTTTTCACTTCCTCAGTAATTATACGAAAGGTTCAGTTTCTTTACTGACACTTATTGTCTGTCTTTTTTTATTACAGCCATCCTAGTGGGTATAAAGTGGCATATCGCCATGGTTTTTCATTTTCATCTCTCTGATAACTAATGATACTGAGCATACTTAATGTGCTTCTAGACCGTTTGCATATCTTCTTTGGTAAAATATTTTTACTATTTCTAAATTAGATCATTTGTCTTCTTGTTGGTAAGTTTCATGACTTCTTTATATATTTTGAAGTCATGTTCCTTGTTGGGTATGTTATTTGCAACTGTTTTCTCCTATTCTTTGGCTTGACGTTTGACGAGTGGATTATTTGGCGCAGTAAAGCTTTACGTTTTGATGAAGTTCAATTTATCTTTTTTTTCATTGCTTGTGTTGTATCTAAGAAGGCTTTGCCTGATCCAAAGTCATGACGCTTTACTCCTGTGACTTGTCCTAAGAGTGGTACAGTTTGAGATCTTACATTTAGCTTAACATTTACATCTAATTAATTTTTAGTAAATTTTTGCTTATAGTGTGAGGTAAGGGTGCAATCCTATTCTTTTGCTTAAGGATGTTACCTCAGCACCATTGTTAAAGAGATTTTTCTTTTTCTTTTTTTTGAGTTGGAGTCTCACTCTGTCACCCAGACTGGAGTGCAGTGGCCGCTCCCGGCCACCGCAGCCTCGACCTCCTGGGCTCCGGCGATCCTTCCGCCTCAGTCTTCCGAGTAGCCAGAATTACAGGCATGCGCTACCACGCCGGGCTGATTTTTTGATTTATTGTAGAGATGAGGTGTCGTCAAGTTGCCCAGGCGGGTCTCGAACCCGCGGGCTCAGGCAATCCACTCACCTCAGCCTCCCAAAGTGCGGGATTACAGGCTGAGCCACCGAGCCCGGCTAAGAGATTTTTCTTTCCTCCACTGAATAGTCTTAGCACCCTTACTGGAAATCAATGATATATAGATATATGGGCTTATATCTGACTCTCAATTCTATAACATTCACCTATATGTATGTCTAGCCTTATACCTAGTCCATTAACATTTAATGAAATCATACATTTAAAATTTTTGTTATCTCGTTGCCCACTCTAGTTTTTCCCCATTCCTTCTTTACTGCCTTCTTATGAATTTTAATGTTAATTTTTTCCTGCAGTTTCCAGTTGTTGACTTTAGAAAACGATGTCACCTAGTATAAATAGTGAATACTAGATCCCATGTAGCCTTGGGCAAATCACAAGGCCTTATTGTTTTGTTTTGTTTTTTTATCTATGAAGTAAGATTAATAGCTGTATTACTTACCTCACAGGGTTAAACGATAGTTTAGAGGGTCAATGAGATAGTGTGTGTGAAAATACTTGTAAACTGTAAGTCTGTACTTACTGTCAAGAGATTACAATTATGATCTGTAAAAAGTTGGCCTTATGAACAAGCACAGGAATTCCAATAATTTCTTCTGCTCTCTGGAATAAATGGTGAGTTAACGATTTAGGGAGACCTAAGTTCAAAACCGCTGGGCTACTTATAAACCCTGTGGCAGGTTTAACTTCTCCAAGTTTCAGTTGCCTTACATGTAAAAGGAGATTACTAACACCTTCCCTTCTGGGATGATACGGGGGGAAATTAGAGAATATCTGTGCAAGTGCCTAATGCAGCGCTGGACATTTCCTGAAGTGACAATGAGTGTCAAAACCCTAGTGAAGGTTGGGTGCAGTGGCTCATGACTATAATCCCTTGGGAGGCTGAGGTTGGAAGATCGCTTGAGACCAGGACTTTGAGACCAGCCGGGGCAACAAAGAAAGACCTTGTCTCTCTAAAAAATTGAAAAATTAGTCAGGCGTGGTGGTGCACGCCTGTGGCCCCAGCTACTCGGGAGGCTGAGGAGGAAGATCACTGGAGCCCAGGAGTTAGAGGCTGAAATGAACTGTGAATTGCACCACTGCACTCCAGCCTGGGAAACAGAGTGAGCCTCTGTGTGAAAAACGAAAAAGGGTGGGGGGGGGGACCTGAAGAAGACGATGCTTTCTTGCCCTTTTCCCCTTCCAGTTGTGGCGCCTTGAAGCCTGGGAGGAAAGACTACTGTATTCTTTCACTTGATTCTCACCATAGCCCTGTGAGATCAGCTAAGCGGGTGTTAGTATGCTCATTTTCTATATGGGGAAACTAAGAATATTGTGATATTCTGATTGTGCCATGTACTATCTAACACTAATGAATGTTGCGTGATGTCCAAAAATGGTGCCACGGGATGCTCGTTTCTCTTTGAAAATAATACCTTTGGCATTATCAATTAAGGCTGAGCACACACATACCTTAATGGCCCAGAACTTCCATTCCTCAGTTTATATCAGACAGAAATGAATGTATGTTTGCCAAAAGACATGCAATAGAATGTTCATAGCAAAAACAGAAGTCCTTCATCTTAGCCAGGGTTTTCCAGTGGCTTCCCGTGTTTAAAGTCTTTACCTTGGCCTCTGACTACCCTGCATCCACCATATCATTTCTCCCACCATTATTCCCCTTGCTTGCTTAGCTCCAGGCTCATGGCCTTCTTGCTGTTCTGCAAACACAATAAAATTCCATTCCACCCCAAGTCTTTGTACTTGCTGTTCCCTCTGCCCAGAACACTCCCCCCCTCAGCTTGTTACATCGCTGGTTTCTTACCATACAGGTACCAGCTCAAATGTCACTTCCTCAAAAAGCCCTCCACTCAACATTCCAGTTTAAATAGATTTCCCAGTCACACTTTATCACGTAACACTGTTATTTTTCCATGGCATTTGCAACTGGCTGAAATTATCTTGTTTATGTACTTCTTATTTATCATCTACCTTCCTCAATAGAAGGCTGAGAGCTCCTCGAAGGCTGAGGTTGTGTCATGTCTGCTATATTCACCATCGTATCTGCAACGCTTGCCTAGTGCACAGGCAGTGTTCATGTAAATGCTAGGATTGAATGAATGATCAAATATCCCTGGGTGAACTGTCCACTCGGCTATAACTGGGATTTCTCCCATAAAGGGAGACACTTGAGAAGTTATGAGTCATCCTGTTAAAAAGAAAGCTTTGTTAGTACAATGTCTCTTGCCTGCCTCAGCTTGCTGAGGAAAAAGCTCAGAGCTTTCCCCGATGCTCCCATGAACTTTGGCCAATGCGGACTTACTCTCTGGAAAGTGCCTCAGTCAGAACATCACATCCTAAGATGGGAGAAACCAGCTGGAACTTAGCTGCGATCCTGTACCCCCAGATTCTCCAAAGAAAAACATATACGGTCAACAGGCAATGGAACCCCTCTCTCCGATCCTGTATTTCTGAGAGGATTGACTTAACGTCACTTCATCTCTGGGACAAGTAGTGAACACAGGGAAAGCCTTATATAAAATTGTTCAATAAGCAACAGATGTCTTTGACGTGTGTTTGAGATCTTTCTTCTCGTGCTTCCATGTTAGGTACAACAACTACGACCGGGCTGTCATCAATACCATACCTTATGATGTCGTCCATCGTTGGTATAGAGCACACCGAACTCTAACAGCAGAGTTGAGGAGACCTGAGAATGAGTTTTGGGTCAAACTAAAGCCTGGCAGGGTGGGTCCTAAACTCTAAGGATGTCAAATAAGCTTGTTATACTGAAGCAGTGATGAACGGGTGTTTATTTAATATGTGAGTCACAGTGTCACAAAGGGAGAAGAGAGAAAAGAGTTCTTTCTGGGTGTTCTAGGAAGCAGAGACTCTATTTGTGCGATGGGGGGGTTTAGCTGGATGATCCCCAAGGGTCCTTTCAGTTTCATGATTTCATTATTTTTATTTTGACATTTCCTCTGAGATGAAGGATATCTTCAGTTTAGCACAAAACATAATGAAATAGTTTAACCCTTTGAGAAAGTACAGAATAAGAATTAAAGAGAAAGAAAAAGAAGGAAACCAATTACTAGGTTTGCTTTGATAAGAGGGAGGGCAATTACTCAAGAAACAGAAGCTTCTCAAGTGCATAGCCTACTGTAGCCTCCGATTGCCTTTGCAACTTCCATTTAGCCTATTACAGGGCTATACACATCTTAATTTCCAAAAGTCTATTTAATTTCAAAAGAAAAATACCTCATTGGCTATAACCAGAGAACAACCTAAAGTTTTTCTTTTCAATGATCTCTTCTGACTTAGGGTTTCTTTGGCCCGCCCTTGTTCTGATGGTGTTTTCTCTCTCTTCTTGCCCACTCACAGGTCCTATTTATAGACAACTGGCGTGTCCTACATGGCAGGGAGTGCTTCACTGGCTACCGCCAACTCTGTGGCTGCTATTTAACAAGAGATGATGTATTAAACACGGCTCGTCTCTTGGGGCTTCAGGCTTAAAATTGACAACATCAGAATTATGAATACACCTGGCACCTTGGCTACCAGAATCTCACATCAGCAGAATGATACTGTGTCAAAACCTACTTCAGATTGTCTCCTTACCCATCCCACAAAACAGAAGCAGTCCTTTTCTCTAGTGGAGGAAACCTGTTGGAGAAGGGGCCTCTGTCTGATGTCAGCCATCTCTAGTAGGGTAGCTCTCTTCCCTCACGTTATAATATGAGCCCGCTTGTTTTTTTAAAAAACCTTTTGCTATAATTTTGGTCAATTTACTTCAGGAATATAGTCTCTAGATTGATAGGAAAGCAATAAAAGTTATGAGGTAAAACGTTTTACCAACTAGATCAGTTAGAAAGAAATGCATTCTAGAAATAACAAAATCCTGATAAAGCAGCAATTTATAAAAGTTGTGGTCTTAGGATACCTCAACACCCTTAAAAGTTATCGAGGGCCCTAAATAGAGTTATTGGGTATGGTTTCTATCCATTGGTATTAATTAGATACTAAGATGGAGAAACGTTTAAAACTCAGGAACACAGAAGCACACATCCCTCAGCTATCAGATAGGTGACATGGTCATATGTCATATAGCCTCTGGAAAAGTCCTCTGTGTACTCATAAGATAATGAGAATGAGAAAAGCTACTATTGCCTTTGCAACTTCCATTTAACCCACTACAGAGCTAGACATATCTTAGTTTCCAAAGTCTGTTTAATTTCAAAAGAAAAATACTACATTGAATGTAACTCAGTGCCGTTACACAAAATAATTTTTAACTCACAGACCCACTAAAAGGGTCTCAGGGACGCCTCCTCCAGATGTCTTCAGACCATACTTTGAGAACCCATGGGCTAGAGAACACCTTGGGACAGTCCTTTACATAGACCTGTGGATCAAAAAGGTTTAGCTGAAATGCTAGATTTTTCTCCATAGTCAAGTGGAACTCCAAATGCTGTAGTAATTCCTTGGCAGCACAAGCTCAGTGATAAGGTGGGAACTGAGTGTCTTAACCTTCCGAGAAGGGTTAGCTCTACCCAGCTCATCACTAAAGTTGCTGAACTAGGAAGTTACAACAGCGCCTGTTGAAAAAACTCATGGGTTTGGTAATTCTGTGAAAGATAATTGCAGAAAGTTTTTAGAGATGTGAGGTTTCATATGCTAATTCTTCACACACACACACACAGAGGAAAGAGTACACAGGGCTGTTCTGTAAGATTGTGTTCAGAGAACTCAGCATGGTAGATGATGTACCTCCAGAGAACTGGAGATTACCATCCAAATCTGTATTTTGGCAATTTGGTGGCATTAAGTATGTAATCTATTTTCCCCCATGCCCGCTAATCTTTTTTTTTTTCTCTCTCTCTCTCTTAAAATATTATACATGTTAATTGCCAAGATTTGACAGAGTGAGATCTAATGCTTTGCTCCTTTTATTTTTTTAAGTGGCTTCTTTTATGTATTGGGTGGGGAGGGTATAAGGCTTCTTTTCCTCCACCTTTCATTGAAAGCGAAACTGTACAATAACCGCACTGACCACTGTAGAATGATGACAGAGAATCTAGCTAGGAGGTACACAAGAGGGGGGTAAAAGCATTATTAGTGAAGATAGGAATCACAGAGCACATAAAAGTCAGTATTCTGACAATGAATAGAGCCCAATCTGATGTTTCCCGGGAGTTCCTAGGCCACTTTTGGTAGTTTCTATGTTGTTTTTTATTATTATTATTATTATTATTATTTAACTTTTAATTTTAGAGTCCAGGGATACACATGTGTGTTCGTTACATGGACATATATTGTGTAGTGGTGGGGACTGGGTCTCAGGTGACCCATTCTCCAGATAAGTTCATACGTTACTTTTTTGTGGACCCATCTAGTGCTTCAAAATGTGTTCTCAAAATATTTCTGCATTTTATTTGTACTGTATAGGAATCTCTAGGGGTCTTCCATGAAAATGTTTTTGCTCTTAGGTCAAAGGATTGATAATTAAGTTTGGATCTTAAGGAGTATACCCTTTAGCAATCAGAACAGAAGCAACATCATTTTAACCATGCAGTCTTTTATCTCCACTATTAGGCACTCCTAAAGTCTGTCACCATTAGTCTTCGTGAGGATATTTACCTTTTCGGAAGTTTTGCATAAATTAGCCTTAAAGATTACACTATAGCTGAGGTGAGCACTGATTTATGACAAGCAAAGGACACGTTCGTGGCCCTGGACAGAGAAGGGCCAAAATAAATAAATAAATAAATTTGCCCCTTACTGAAGGACTCCCCTTACCTTTTGTCTCTCCCGGGACCTTGGTCCGGTAATCATTTCACCCTCCTTTTCTTAAATTTTCAACCAGTCCCTTCAGTACATTGAAGAAAAAGGGAAGGGAATTATTTGAGTGCTGGTCACGAAGCGTTGAAAACTTTCTGTGTGAGATGTTTCTTTTTTACATCTCTTCTAGGTATATAAGCATGGGTCTGTGTCTACCAAGCTCACTGTAGAGTCATTTTCACCTTGTGCTATGATGGAATGAGATCTGTAGGGTCAGGAGCACAGCCCCCATCACAGTGCCTTACAAACAGTAGTTTCACAATACAGATTTGTCAGAAGAAAAATAAATGAATTATTCCTTTTCAAACAAACTCACCAGAAATTACCACATTCACTGTAAGTATGTCCTTTTGTGTTTGGCAGTTAACTGACGCTGAATTTTGTTCACCTTCATTTTTTGTTCACTCAACCCCCAGGCAGCAGACCAGTACCTGTCTGTGGCCTGTTAGGAACTGGGCCGCACAGCAGGAGGGGAGCGGGCCAGTGAAGCTCCATCTCCTGTCAGATCAGCAGCGGCATTAGATTCTCATAGGAGTGTGAACCCTATTATGAACTGCG
Source organism: Carlito syrichta (assembly GCF_000164805.1). Classification (NCBI taxonomy): domain Eukaryota; kingdom Metazoa; phylum Chordata; class Mammalia; order Primates; family Tarsiidae; genus Carlito; species Carlito syrichta. The sequence goes on from NW_007097700.1 coordinate 39,705, forward strand.
TGAAGGAGAGGGATCTAGGTTGTGCTCCTTATGAGAATCTAATGCCTGGCGACCCTCTCCCACCCCACCCCACCGCCTCTCCCTCTGTGGAAAAACTGTCTTCTACAAAACTGGTCATCCCTGATGCCAAAAAGGCTGGGGACCGCAGCTCTAGAGTGACCAAGCATCTCCGTGTGCTCATGACTGAGGGTTTTTCAGGACTGCAGAAATTTCCATTTTAAAACTAGGAGAGTCCCACCCAAACCAGGACAGTTGGCTGATCACCTTACCTTTGTGCAACTAGCTGTGTATTTTTCTTTAGTTTTCATCACTGGTTCCTATTTCTTTCAAAGTGTTTGCAGACCAAAGACTCTATATTCCATGATGAAAAAGAAAAAAGATGTAAGAACCATGGTGTGCTGTGGTGGTGGTTCCCAAAGTAGTGTCCCCAGACCAGCTGCCTCAGCATCATTTGAGAAATTCCTAGAAATGCAGTTTTTTTCAAGTCCTACCCCACACCTACTAAATCAGAAAATCTGGGCCTGGGGACCAGCAGTTTGTTTTAGCAAGCCCTCCAGGGGATTCTAACGCACTCCAAAGTTTGAGAACCACTGACAGGAAAAGTCCCATTGCTGAGTTTTTAGGCACCGTTCTGGCACTGACTCACAAGATGACTTGAGGTATGTCAAAATATGAGCTGCAGTTTTCTCTTCTGTGGGATAAAACCTTGGCCTGGGCAGCATCTAAATCCTCTGCCACTCTGTAGTTGTGTGACTTTGGTCATTTTGTTTGACTTCTCATTGCTTAAGTTTTCCCATATGTGTATGGTAAGGAAAATACCTACCTCACAAGATTTTTTAAAACAATTTTCTGATGTTTCCAGCATCTATTGATGACTAATAATAATAGTAGCTAACTCTCACATAGAGTGCTTTCTATGTGCTGGATGCTGTTCTAAGTGCTTTTAATTCCTACGAGAGTCCTATCCCCGTTTTTCAAATAAAAATAGAGGCAAGGTTGAGATTAAGTGTCAGAGTTCAGATTAAAACCCCGAAAATCTGTCCCCTGAGACAATGCTTTTAACAAGTATGCCCAATTGTTCAATAAATGTTAATTCCCTCATCCTTTCCACACTTTCAGTCTAGCTGACCATTTATAGACAATAATCATCATTCCCATGTTCACAGTCCACCCAACAAGATCTTAAAAGGACCATGAGGATATCTAGGTTGGTTAGTTTTCAAACAAAAAAAAAATCACGTTTTCTAATTTTGCCTCTCCAAAGATGAAAGACTATCGAGAGAAGGAATTTAGCCTGCTCAGCATTTTTTTTTCTCCTTACCAGACTATTGCAAAATACCAGTCAGTTGTTATGATCAAAACCATTTTATAGGACATATCCATATCGCTGGCCCCCGGGTGCTCTTGGGCATATTGGAGATCCATGCACAGAGCCAGCTGGTGGCTTAGCTCAGCTCCTACTTGTGAGGCCAGACCGTGGCCTCCCTCCTCACCTCCCTCAGAAGCTAAGACCCTGGCAGATTTTTTTGTCAGACTTCCAGACAGGGGTTGGTGGGTTTGTAGGTAACTCCATCCTAGTCCTTGGCTTTAATCGGTGAGCCTGGCTTTTGTCCTCCGTCTGCCTCAGAGCACTTTGGGACTGCTATACCTCACAAGAGCTTAGCTTCTGGCTACCATGGTTTGCTTCCAGACCAGCGAGCCTGGCACTTCAACATGGAGACAATTATCGCTTTTGTTTTGTCCTGGCCATGGATTTCCTATTTTACCTTTTTATGTTTTGTCTATCATTGCCATGTGTTTGGAGCGGCGGGCTCTCCGTAGTAGTGTAAACTCACTGTACCATCACAAATGGGCACTCAATGGAAATCTTTCCCATGTGGATTTTACTCTCCCCTGATTCCCTAAATTGCAAACTATGACTGCCCACCTTCTCGATGATTCGGGCTTACTGTTATAACTGTTTTTGTGCCAGGCTATAAAGCAGGATAAAAGTCTTAGCTCGATTAATGCAAACCAAGCTGCCTTTCTGAAGAAGAAGAAGAAAAAATCAGGCATCTTTTACGATCGAGATAAATTGCCTTTAAGCCATGTTGGTGTGTGCCATGTAGATTCATAGTGGTGTTCTAACTTACTTTCTTTGTGGGAAGATAAGCACGGTCAGTTTTATCCCGTGCACAGCTGAAGATCGCAAGGATTAATACTGTGTAAACCTGGGCAGCCAGTGAAGGTTTTTCTCTGACTTCAGAGAAAAACCCCATGCTTCTCCACGGTCTACCCATTGATGGTGGCCACTCCCTCCAATTCAGGTAGTTGGCGTCCTCTCAGCTTCTGTTCTCTAGCTTCCACTCTGATGCCTTGACTGAGGCAGCATAGTGCCGTCAAAGGGAGAGCACAAACTTGGACTGACCTGTGCTTGAATTCCATCTTTGACTTTTGTCAGCCTGGGAAACTTGGGGAAGCTGCTTTCCTTCCTTGAGCCTCTGTTTCTTCACATGCAACGTGAGGCTAATAAATGTCATCTACCTGAAAAATCTATGATGAAGAATGAAATGAGATCATGTGTATGAAGTGTGAGCAGCATATAATAAATACTCAGCACACAGCAGTTGTTAATCATTGTTGCCAATATTGTTATTTAAGAGAAGAGGAGGGATCAGGGCTGGCCTGTGTGTTTGACAGAAATCAACATTCTACTTAGAGTTATGAGATTCAGTACTGGCTAAGTATGTGAACACGCTAGGGGTCAGAGACAGTGGGCAGGGCATGCAGCACGGATATATTGGCAAGGCATCTGCACTTCTAGGCCTGAGGATTTATGGACAGGAAGTCGGTTTGGGGCTTTGGTGGTCCAGAGGTTGACAGCTGGAAGAGCAGAATGGTCAGAGAACAACAGGTCAGAGAGCCCGATGCGACAAGCTGAGTCTGGGGAGTTTTAGGGAGAGCGGCTTGGTAACAAAGGTATGTAGTGTCAAAGAGACAGGCAGGCAGACACCCGTGTCTGTGATGGTGTATAGTTAAGGTGGAGCACGCACTTTCATATCTAACCTCACCACCGCCCTAAACCCCACAGAATCTTCTACAAAATAATTTTTTGAAAGGGCAGGATTGGGAGGGAAAAAAGGGATTGGAAGAGCAAGAAAGGAGGCAACAACTAAATTTTGGATGCTGAAAAGCAGATGGATGTGTAGCAGTTGACTTAGCAGATTCAAGAAGTTCATAAACTAGGGATCCTGAGACCTTAGTGGGAAAAGCAAAAAACCAACCTGCTTTACCCTCGTCCCCAAGAATCTTCAAAGGCTGCAACAGGTAACTCTGGAAGTGGAGGCGAAGGGAGTGGGTACCAAAATAATGAAGGCTGTTTGAAAACTGTTTAAGAAGTAGATTCATTTCCAAATCCCCGCCTGCAGTCACTGCCAGTTGGCCCTTCCCTGCCCTGACAGAGGTCTGGAATGTTATTCCCTGGAGAGGGTAAAGCAGAGAGCCTTTGGACCGGGAGTCACCAGACCCAGTCAAGGGCTAGGGTCCCATATTGAAAACAGGGGTGTTAAGTGGAGGTATGTGTCCTGAAAGCTGTGAATCCCCAGTGTTCTTCCCTGACTCTGCCCCTAAATTTCTGGCAGCTGGAAGAGTCTTCTGTGGGCCGTCTGACCAACCCAAGATAAGAAGATCTAAGGATACTGGCACTGAAGTTTCCCCAGTAAAGGTGTACCGTTTGATACTGTAAGGGGGGGAAGAGGAGGAGGAGGAGGAGGAGGAGGAGACCCATTCAGTTGAGGGCACTTATTTTTAGAGTGGGAGGAGGGACCTGGGCATGTTAGTTGCTGTA
>NW_007097701.1:0-1343 GCF_000164805.1 Carlito syrichta
CCGGCCACGCACAGCTCCTGGGCGTCCGGGCCGCAGGCGGTGCCGTCCAGGACCCGGCCGAAGCTGTGGTAGAAGGTGTGGCCCTCGGCCAGACAGTTGAGGTCGCACTGGTTGGGCGCTGAGTGCGGGAGGAGTGGACGGCTGGGTCCCGCCGAGTCCCAGCCCCCCGGCTCCCGCAGGCAGGCGCGCCTTGGGCAGCAGCGGCCCAGAGATGCGGCCAAAGCCGCACCTCGAGGCTGAAGCGGAGCCTGGATGGGCGCGCGGGCCTGTCCGGCAACCTAGGACTCCAGGGCAGGCCTCCTGGAAGAGCCTTCATTCATTCATTCATTCATTCGTGTCCTTACATGTCACCTATTATGAACATTGTTACCCATTCTTCATTCATTGCACACCCATTGGGCGCCGACTGTATTCCAGGCACCGTTCTAAGCTGTGGGATACAGCAGCAAGCAGAACTCCCTCTGCGCTTGGGCCTGGCACCCCGCAGGCCCCATAAAACTGTCTGTCTAGCACTGCTGCGTTCTGTGCAATCTAGGCGTGGCCCTGGCCCTCGTGGGCCTCCGTTTCCCCCCACTTCTGCCTGGCAGCGGGACAAAATGGGCCAACAGCCCTGATCCCTACTGTGCTCAAACTCCCTCCGGGCCCCGCCTCCCTGAGCCTGCAGGCAGAGCCTTCCCGGAAGGAGTCCTGAGCCCGCCTCAGTGGGCCCTCGCAGGGGCCTGGCCACAGCAGGTGCCCTCCGATTCTTAGGGCAAAAGGAGAAAGCCCACGAGGCTGGCGGAAGGGACCCTCGCCATCCCAGGCTTCTCCCCTCTCGGCGTCTGCCTCCACCGTGGCATCTGAAGCTGCCTGTCTCCCTCGAATCTGGAGACTCGCTGCCCCGGGCACACAGTTATATAACTTGCTATTTTCAGCTCAGTGCGCAACACTTCCTGCTACTGGGATAAGATTGAGAACTGTTGGCCTCTGGATACGGCTCTGAGTAAATCCTCGGCTTGGTCGTCAACCCTGTGAGAGTGGACTCTGCTTCCCTCTGTGCCTGCTTCCGGTCTGACACAAGATGTCTCATCTCCACTTAACCAACTCCTACCTATCCTTCAGAGCCCTGGCACTAATGCCCCTTTCTCTGTGCAACCCTCAAATCCCTGTCCCAGCCAGTAATGACCCGAACAAGCAGAAGACCAGGCTACTCACCCCCATAGAAGGGCACCCACTGGTAGGTCTTCTGGGAGTCCAGAACAGGGCGGCCATTATAGAGAGCACACTGCAGGTCTCGAAAGGGCACGGCTCCCGGGGGGCAGTCCTGAGGGCAGAGGTGGGGGGTCAGAGGCTGGGGCAGCCCC
>NW_007097701.1:2157-2525 GCF_000164805.1 Carlito syrichta
CGGGGCGGCGCCTGGGGACAGAGGGGCCGAGTGAGGGCGCCGGCGGCGGCAGGGAACCCCAGCTCGGCCTCCTGGCCTGGCGCGACCGCGCCTGGCCCTCTGCGGCCCGCCTCTCGCCTCTAGGGCCGGGCGACTCCAGAGCCCCCCTGAGGGGACAGCCGAGGGGTCGTGGGCTCAAGCGGGAAGCCAGGGACACGGAGCCCGGCGTGGAGACGGAGAACTCAAAGTGCCACCTGCGGTCACTACTGCTGGCCGCGTCCTCCGCATGCAGCAGGAGCCTAAGCAGTGCTCCATGACCGAAGGATCACTCAAGGCAGGTGTCCAGGTGCTCCCAGGGGCGGGAGCCCCGTCCCGCCCGCCCTCCCGGG
>NW_007097702.1:0-1185 GCF_000164805.1 Carlito syrichta
TTCCAAGTAGCTGGAACTACAGGCATGCACCACCACACCCGGCTAATTTTTTGATTTATTATAGAGACAAGGTCTTGTCAAGTTGCCCAGGCTGGTCTCAAACCCCTGGACTCAGGCAGTCCTCTTGCCTCTGCCTCCCAAAGTGCTAGGATTACAGACGTGAGCCTCCACACCTGGTCTATAGGCTAGATTTGGCTCACAACTGTAGTTTCTGGATGCTAAGTAACTTACATGTGTTATTTAAACCCTGGTAACCTATGAGGTTAGTATGATTCGCATTTCACAGATGGAGAAATTGGTGCTCAGAGTGATTTGCTTGGGATACACGGGCAGCACTGGAATTTGAGCCATGGTCTGGCAAAACAGCTGGCAACCAGGCAGACATTTTTCATCGTGAGGGAGCTTGGGGAGTTCTCCTCCTCCTGGAAGTGGACCCCTGCCGGGGGTGGGGCTGGTGATGGAGGACCCTGGGCAGTCGGGGAGTCCTGCCTGACCCTGCCCCTCCCCCTCAGGAGTTTTTCGGAGCTGTACATGCTATCTCTGCAGGAGCCCAGCCGGCGGGGGGCCCCAGAGCCAGTGCCGGAGGAGGCCGCGGGGGTGGCCCTGCTGCCCACCACAAAGCAGCTGCTACATCTGTGCCTTCAAGATGGCGGCGGCCCTGCAGGGCCCAGGGATCTTGCCGAGGAGAGGACTGAGTTCCTGCACAGCCAGCACTCACCGTCACCCCGCAGGTGCCTGCTCTTGGCCTTCCCTCTCCTCCAGGCTTGTGTGAAAGCAGCTTCCGGTTCTGAGCCGCCCCTGCTCTCCCCAGCTCCCTCTTGGACGAGGCCCCGGTCCTGGCTACCACCACCCCAGACCTCCTCCTGGCCACCACGGCCAAGCCTTCCACACCCGGTGCTGACAGGGACATGCCCCTCGCCCAGGTGAGCAGAAACAAGGCCTTGGCGCCCAGTGGCGCAGAGGTGACAGTGGGTGTCACTGAATCCATATGTGCTTTTTTGCCCCCCAGGACGGGCCAGACAGTCCCGGTGGCTCTGAGGATAAGGGGGACCCAGCTCCGGAACTGAGGGCTTCCTTTTTGCCAAGAACTTTGTCTCTGAGGAACTCCATCAGCAAGAGTGAGTCTGGAGCAAGAGGGGATACGGGGGGGGAGTGGGGGCGCTCCTGGCCTGCCTGGCTCAGCCC
>NW_007097702.1:2003-4385 GCF_000164805.1 Carlito syrichta
CCCGCCTGCTCCTGGCCTCCAAGCAGCTGGGCACGCCGGCCGCCGACCTGGCCTGAGCCCTCGGGTCCAGCCACAGCCTGGCCGCACACCTGCTTGGAACTGCCTGGGCCGTCAGGGCACCTGGGTCACACTGGGCCCTCCTCAGGAACTCTCTCCCTGCGGGGAGGCGAGTCTTAGCACTGCCCCCACTTCCCGGCCCCTGATTGGGTGATGGCAGTTGTTCCCACCCTTCCCTGTTTGTAAATATTCTGTGGAGAAAAGGGGTCTTTAGGGAGTAAAGAAGCAACTGCCATCTGTGTCTGTACTTATGTTCAAGACATGACAGAGGCCAGGCTGGGTGGCTCAGCCTGTCATCCCAGCACTTTGGGAGGCCGAGTGAGTGGATTGCCTGAGCCCGTGGGTTCGAGACCCGTGTGGGCAACTTGGCGAGACCGCCTCTCTACAATAAATCAAAAAGTTAGCCGGGCATGGTAGCCCACGCCTGTAGTTCTGGGTTCTTGGAAGGCCGAGGCGGAAGGATTGCCGGAGCCCAGTAGGTCGAGGCTGTGGTGGCCAGGAGCTTGCCACTGCAATCCAGTCTGAGTGACAGTGAGACTCCAACTCAAAACAAACAAACGAAAAGACATGACAGGGGAAGGGGTTTTGCCCCCCAGCAGCCCCATCAAAGCTCCCAGGACCAGTTGTTGGTGCAGGCCCTGGGCTCATTGGCTCAGGGTTGGACTGGGTGTCTAAAGCAAAGCCGACCCTTGGCCTCTCTCCCCTAAATGCTTATTTGGTTCTGTTGGGAAGTGGGTGGCAGTGTCCCACACCTCCCTTGTGTAGCTCTCCAAGCCCTGGAACCAAACCTGAGGGGCTGAGATAAGGGACAGGGGAACAGAGTGTGGGCCTTCAGGGACTAGGAGGGCCTGCCAGTCCTCCCCAGGCCCTGCCCTAGCAAAAGCCTCACTCCTCTGCAGTCACTGAGCACCTGAGCTTGGTTCTCCCTCGACCACCTGGCCACATCTCGTAGGGTCCGGCTTCGTAGTGGCTTCTCTGCCTCCGTCGCCTGGGTAGTGTTTCCATGGCCTGGAGGAAGTTGGCCCTTGACCCACTTCTCACCAGCCCATGACCTGTCTGTCCCTCCCCAGGCTGGGCCTTCCATGAGTGGCATCAAGTCCAAACACGGACCTGGTTTGAACCCTGTTTTCTTGATCTGAGGCCCAGACAGGGCACTGACTTGTATTAAATGTCTCTCCCAGCCCATTCCCCAGGCTGGTTGAACCTAGGTCCTGTGTCTGTTAACTTAGGCACCGATGGAATGAGGTAGGCTGTGAGAAACAGAGCATCTGGGGAGCAGAAATGCTTCGTGGAGGAGGTAACAGGCGAGCTGAACTTTGAAGGCTGAGAAAGAGTTCACCAGGCAGGCCAGACTCAGTGGCTCAGCCTATAATCCCAGAACTTTGGGAGGCCGAGGCGAGTGGATTGCCAAGCCCACGGGTTCAAGACCCACCTGGGCAACTTGGCGAGACCTTGTCTCTACAATAAATCAAAAACTAGCCGGGCATGGTGGTGCACACCTGTAGTTGCGGCTACTTGGGAGGCTGAGGCAGAAGGATCCCTGGAGCCCAGCAGGCTGAGGCTGCGGTGGCTGGGGGAGTGTGCCACTGCACTCCAGTCTGGGTGACAGAGTAAGACTCCAACTCAAAAAAAAAAAAAAGAGTTCACCAGGCAGAGATGTCAGAGGTATCCTGAGAGGACCAGTCTGGGCCTGTTGGACTGGAGTCAGGGTACACACAGAAACCCAAGGTCAAAGAAGAGGGAGCTGGATCCAAAAAGGTTGTGAAATGCACTGGGGACCCTAGGTTAGCTGGTCCCGGGACTGCCGGTTTTTCCTGGTTGGGAACTACACCAGCCCTCCCGGGCGGTGGGGAAGGCTGTGGTCACTCTGAGGTGTGTCTGCAGAAAATTCGGATCTGGCCTCGTGGTTGAGAGCCGTTTAGAGGGAAGGGCGGGGTGAGATGGTGTCTGAGCTGTTTGGCTGCAGGGAGGCAGTGGGACTTAGACTGGGAGACAGCGGTGGCAGTGGAGGAGTGGGCAGGTTTCCACCTCCTGCCGGGTTGGGTGCGAGTTTTTAGGGAAGAAGAGGAAGTTTCTGGCCGGCGCCCCTGAAGCACGGCCCAACAGAGGCCGGGGGAACGTCACAGTGCAGCCGTCCCAGGGCCGGCGCGCAGCGGGAGAGGCGGGGGCTGGAGACGGGACTTGGGACTGGTGAGCCATGAGATGAGGTCACTCGGGGAGTGTGAGAAGGACCACGAGAGGGCTTCCGGGGGTCGCCGGAGGTCGCCGCGGGACCTGGGAAAGCCCAGGAGAGGAAGGCGCGACCGGGCCGGCTCGCTTCCCTCT
>NW_007097702.1:4646-6925 GCF_000164805.1 Carlito syrichta
GAAGCCGCCGCCCGTCGGGATCTGCACCCAGGGCCTGTTGTGCCCCCGAGGGGCTCGCTGACCTTTGGGGTGCGTCCTACGAATGACAACCCGCTGGCCCTTGTCCACCCCCTCTCGCTCCCGCTCCCGCTCCCGCAACGGCGCGAAGCCTGGAACGCGGGCGCCACCGGGCTCGGCGGGCATTTTCCCGAAAAGCATCACCTAGACGCCGCGTCGCTGGAAGCTGCTTGTGCGCACGCGCGCCCGAGAGGGCGGCCCCCGCTGGTCAGCGCTTTTCGCTGCTGCGCGTGCGCGGGGCCGAAGCGGAAGCGCCTCCAGCTGGAGCCCCACGAGCCGTGGCCTGGCCTTTGTCTCGGCCTCCCGAGGCAGTGGGTTGAAGACTTCACGTTGCTCCTCTGCAGAATCGAGTGACCAAGTGTAGGTGGGGCAGGCGTCGGTCTGCAGCTGGCATCACATGCCCCCCAACAAAGCTCCCTTGGCCACCCAAGGGCTTAAGACCAAACGTCCCAGCCCAGACTTCTTCCATCGTTTGCAGTCTGGACCTAGCGAATCTTTCTGTCATCCTTTTTTTTTTTTTTGAGTTGGAGTCTCACTCAGTTGCCCAGACTGGAGTGCAGTGGCCGCTCCTGGCCACCGCAGCCTCGACTTGCTGGGCTCCAGAGAGCCTTCCGCCTCAGTCTTCCAAGTAGCCAGAACTACTTGATTTATTGTAGAGATGAAATCTCACCAAATCTCATCAGGCAATTCACTCACCTCGGCCTCCCAAAGCGCGGGATTACAGGCTGAGCCACCGATCCCGGCCCCCGTCATCCCTCTTAGGCCACTCAACTCCAAACGCCGGCCAGCCCCTCTGCAAGATCCCCTTTATTGAGCTAAGCCCGGGTGGTAAGGAGGCCTCTCTGAGGACTCGACATCCCCACAGTCAATACCCCCTACGGGGCTCTCAGTGCACCCAGACCCCCACCAGAGCTGCTTGTTTTCAGCTACTGGACAGTAACCAGGGGTTTCCAAGGGCGTTCATCAGACTGCAAGCTCCTGGAGGACAGTGCGCAAATCCATCTAACCTGACATGACCAGCAAAGTGTGTGCTTGGTGTTTACTGAAAGAAGAAATCTCTGGCTAGCTTGGCAACAGATTTATTAGTTCAGAGTAGAAAGCAAGAGTCCAAGTGCTTTGATTTTTCGATAAAAACTGTCTCTTGACGGGAGAGCTGCCAACCTGCCTTCCACCACTCTCCACACAACTTGCCCTACTGTTAAGGCACTTGAGAAAAGGGGGAGCAGGGAAGTCTTAGATCAGGCCTGCTTTGGCTCCCAGAGAGCCAGCTCCGCTGCTGGTTCCCTCCAGCCACAGTTGAGCAAGGAGCTGGCAGAGATATCTGCAAGGCAGGAAGGCCAGCCCCTTAAATGCTGGTGTCAGGCACAGGGACAATGCCCGTGCCACAGAGGGATGATAACAGGAACATTATTTTGGATCAAAGTGTAATCAATCCATGATGGAAGACTTGATAATAAGGCCTTGTGGTCTCTAAGGCCACAGCTCCAGTCTGCTCCTCTCTCTGGGAGAGTACTAGAAGCTGGAAAACGGGGATAGAAGGTCCCCACAGTTCCCTACTGAGAGAAGGGAGCGACCATCAGTATAGAGGAAGAGTTTGAGTCCCCCTGGCTTCCCCCCTTTCCAGAGAAGTTAATGCTTCTGCTTAAGCACCTCCAAAAAGAGAGAGAGAGATATTGCCAATAAAAGAATAAAATGCGCCCCGGAGGAAGACATCACCACAAGAAGCTGGGGGCAGCTGGAGCACAACCCCCCCACCTGCTGCAGCCAGAATCCGTAAGTGCTTTGGGAGGGGCTTCCATCTCCTGCAACCCAGTGCTCTGGGCAGGGCAGGTGTCACCCCCTTACGAGCTGATCTGACTCAGAAGGGCTGAGAAGTCCATGTCAGCGATGGAGGAGAAGTCTTCATCACCTGAGAGGAGGCCATTGGCGAGCCCCGAGGCCCCCAGGGGGTTGGGAGCTGGGTCAGGGGGCCTCTGGGACCCTGTCACCAGGCGGGTTATAGCCTCAGGGTATTCCATCAGCATGGGCTCAGCTGTGTGGGAGGCCATAGGTACACCCTGGTTCAGCAGCTGCTGGAACTCAGAGTTGTCGACAGATGCCAGGTCTGTGAACACAGCTGGGTCTGTGCTGTTGCCAAGCAAGGCCCCCAGGTCGTCCTCGGCATCGAACTGCAGCTGCAGCAGGGCCTCCGTCAGTGTCCCCTCCCCGGCCTGGGAGGGCTT
>NW_007097702.1:7136-14062 GCF_000164805.1 Carlito syrichta
AGGGGTGGGGGCGGGGGCCGGGACCGGGGCCAGGACTGGGGCAGGGGCTGGTGCCAAGGCGGGGGCCTGGCTTGGGATCTGCCCAGGATGAAACACCACGGGGGAGAACTCTTCATAGTTGATGGTGCTGAGGGATGGCGTGAAGGGGTAGGGCTGGGGAGCTGCAGGAGAGACAGGAGGCAGGGATCAGAGCAGGCCCCGGAGACCCAGCCCATCCCATCCTCAGCCCCTCTCAGTGTTGGGGGTCATTCCCTCCCTGTGGACTCACTGCCCACACCCAGATCCTTCCTCTTCCCCAATCTCACCCAGCCTGCAGGGTCCAGTTCTAGACACACCTCCCTGGAGCCCTCCCAGGCTACCTGAGCCCACAGAGCTCTCACCTCTGACCTCTTAAAGCTCCCCCAGCCTTTTAGAGGCAGGGACACAGCTGGCCTCATTTTATAGCTAAAAAGCCAAGCCCTGAGATGAGGCGCACCCACAGATCACCAAGCGAGTGGCAGCCTGAAGCGGGCACTTTCTTTTGAGCCACTCACCAGCACATGCACCTGCTACTCTAGAGGTGCTTTTCTGTTTCCCTAACTCAGCTGAGAGCTGAGGGCAGACATTCTGCATTTTTAACTTCTATATCCCAAGTACCCAAGATGGGTGGGGCTTAACTGCCGCAGTGGTTCTGAGACTTCAGAGTGCACTAGCACCCCAGGGAGTGCTGCTTCCTGGGCCACCCTTCCAAAGCCTCTGATTCGGGAGGTCTGTGGTGGGGCCCAGGTGCCCCTTAGGTGACTCGGACAGAGGTCACCAGGCCCTACCCCTGAAAGACACGGGCCCAAAACGGAGTTGGCTTCAGACACTGGCTGCCGAGGCTGACTCCTCTGTCCATCTCCCTCCCAGAAGGTGTCTCAACTATGGGCTGACCAAGGTGGAACCTGTCATTCCAGTGGGACAAAAGGAAATGCTTACCTGGCTTGGGGATGGCAGCTGAGCCGCGGGCAGGCACAGCAATGCGCCGGGGTGGAGGGCGGGGATCGGTGGGTCCTGCGGGGCAGGGCCGGGTCAGTTCTCAGCCCCCAGGGCGACTCACCCCCAGGTGTCCCCTCCCTGCCCACTGCCTTTCCCTCCCCCAGCCCCCGATCTCACCACTGAAAGGACTCTTTTTCATGATGCTCTTGAAGGTCTCGTATGTCCTCTTGCGTTTCTCCTCAATCCGGTGCCGGTCATCTGGGAGAGTAACGGGGAGAAGTGGGCCTTGCTCTCCTCAGCTGCACCCCAATACTCTCAAAGGCCCCTCAGGAGGAAGGTGAGAAGCCAGGCTTTCCCAGGACCCGTTCTCCCAGCCTCCCAATGAGAAGGGATGTGTGACACTGCGACACTCAATAGTACTAAGAATCCCATAGCTTTCCGAGAAGGCTTCTGGGGGCTGAATCTGCCCCCTCTAAGGTCACATGGGTGACGAAAGGCGCTGCGCTCTGGGGGGAAGAGCATTCCTGGCTCTCCTCCAGCCTCCATCCTGGCCTGGCATTAACCTCCTGGCACTCTGGGGCAGTTGAGGCACAAAAGCCTGCTTAAGGCTTCTGCAGAGACTCATTCTTATCTCTAACGGTGGGATACTTAGCCAGCACTCAGAACTGTCTAACGACTGCAGCCCTTGGACAACTTCGAACACCTCAGTTCCATCAGTCCAAAGCCAACTGCATCATCCCTCATCAAAAGCCTGGTTCTTTCTCCTGTGTTCCCTGACCAGACATGCGCCCTGCCACCAAAGCAAGAAACCGTGGCACCATCCTCAGCATCATCCTGTCCCTCACTCCCCACCACTAACTCGACACACACTTATCGAGCACCCACTGTGTGTTCCCCCAAAGCCAACATCCTACTGAAAGAGGGACACAACCACGCTCCAGGAGGGACAGGAGCCCTGAGGAAGATAAACAAGGTGATGCCACAATACAGGAAGTGAGGTCGGGTAGCCTAATTGAGAGGCGGTCAGGGAAGACCTGGCGGCCAGGCGTTCCACACAGAGGCAACAGCTAGAACACAGGTCCTGGGGCAGGACTGGGCCAAACGGCCGTGGGGCTGAAGGGGCACCAAGGAGGACAGTGGCAGGTGTGCTCTCGCTCCGCCGTTCCTTCCGCAAGGTTCACACCGCGTCTTCCTGACTACCGCGACATCTTCCAAGGCAGCCATCCCACTTCCAGTCTCTCCCTCTGATCCTCTAAATGTGGCCACCAGAATGACATTCCAGATCTGCTCGAGTCACTTCTCTGCTTGGAAACCTTCGGTGGCTACCCGCTGCCTTCAGGCTGAAACCGTGGATGAAGGCCTGGGGCCCAGTGAGCCCTCCTCCGTCTGGTCCTGCCCGTTGCCCAACGTCAGCTCCCACCACAAAGGTGCCCCTGAATGGGCCATGCGCTCGCCAGTACCCTTGCCCTCCTGGTGCTGGGCCACTTGCCCGGAGAGTGCGCTTCTGTGTCTTTCTCCAAGTTAAATGCCACTTCCTCCGTGCAGCCATCCAGCTTCCCACCTCTTGCTTCCAAGGCACTCTGCACACACCTCCACTTCGCCTGTCATTCTGTGATTTAAGGGTCTGTTGTGTGTGTTTGCCTTCCTCATGTGACTGAGTTTCTTAAAGGCAGGGAGTATGTCTTATGCACCTTTGTATTCACGACACCTGGTACAGACCCTGGTCCCAAGTGGGCACTCAAAGCCTTGACCAAGATGTGGCTGGGTTGTACAGTAGTGACAAGTGACGCACAGTGTGGCAGCAGGACCCCAAGCCAGACAGCCTGGGTTCAAATCTTGCCTCTCCACTCGCTAGCTGTGTGACCTCAGGCAAGTCAGACACTGTCTCCTACCTCAAAAGGCTCATGAGAGATTAAAATCAGGTAATCCACTGAGATGCCTGAAATGGGGGCAGGTGTGCAATACAAGCTCAGTGAGTCCTAGGTGTCATTATTACTAAATAAGGCAAGAAATGGGTTCCAAGGATTGTGCAAATCCCAAGCTCTGACTCCAATTTTTGGCCCTCGACTACGGCCCTAGACATCCAGCCCAAGGCCCCTGCTGCGACCCCGCCCCACCGCATACCTGTGTCTGGCAGGTACTGGAACTCCATGGGCTCGCTGAGCTCCCGGTCAGAAGGCCGCCGCAGCTGCATGGAGACGCGCACGGGAGCCTGCAGGCTGGGGTCCGCATAGGGAGGGGTCCGGAACACAATGGCCACTTGTCGGTGCACATCCGCTTGTGAGAAGGAGCCTCGGGCCTCCCAGCCTGGTCCCGTGAAATACACCTCAATGTCCTCTGCAGGAGGTGAGGTGGCAGTGTGGGTCAGTGTGTCTAAGCCCCCAAAGCCTCCCCCAACTTCTGCTGGTTCCCTGAGGAACCTCACCCTACTGCCCACCTGAGGCCTCCAAGGCACTGGGGGGGGGGGTCTGAAGCCAAGTACCTGACACGCCCCATCTCCGCTCAGTCTCACCCTACCTCCTGCTCCAGGGAGTCTAGCCCTGCCTCCCAGCGTGTACCTTTCTGCACCTTGTCACACAGCAGGAAGATCTCATCCCCACCGAGGCAGCTCCCGGAGTTGCGGTTCACTCGGCAGATCTTGAGCTCAGCAGTGTTGGGGGCACCTGAGGGGTGAGAACAAGGAAGGAAGACTTGGACTGTCAGAGGACTCCGGGGTGGCTTGCAGGCGATGCAACAAAACCTGCACAACCCAGGGTCAAGGTTGCCCAGAGCTTGCCCATCACATGTCTGTAGCCAAAGTCAGATCATTCTCATTGGCCCCTCACCCCAACCAACTCAGCCGCCTTTACCTACTCTGTGTGCAACATTGTTCCCGCAAGAATACACCCAGGCCGGGCGGGCTTGGTGGCTGAGGTGAGAGGATTGCCTGAGCCTGCGGGTTTAAGACCAGCCTGGGCAACTTGGTGAGACCCTATCTCTACAATAAATCAAAAATTAGCCGGGCGTGGTGGCCAGTGCCTATAATTCCAGCTACTTGGAAGTCTGAGGCGGAAGGATCACCTGAGCCTAGCAGGTTGAGGCTGCAGTGGCCGGGAGCGGCCACTGCACTCCAGCCTGGGTGACAGAGTGAGACTCCAACTCAAAAAAAAAAAAAAAGAGTACACCCAGCACACCTAAGCACCTCTGCCCTTACGGAGTGTACATAGCTCACTGGAAACCAATCTGATCACATCTTCTTGCTCCACTTCACCCAAGCAATCTTTAAGGCTTGGTTCGTGGCCATCTTGGCAATGAGCCCTTCCCTCCTGAGCCCTGTTTAGCCTGGTTTCCCATCCTAAGGGCTCCAGAGCCCTTTGGCTTTCATTCATGCTGCTGGCACTTAGTGAAAGCCTGCATCTGAACAGTCTGGGCAACTCATCCGTGGACCCATCACTGAATCATCACTCTCCACTGTTACCTTGTTCCCAGGGACTCATGGCCTAGAGTCATCAGCCCAGTTGTGGGCACACCATTCCCTCATCACATGGTACTGCAAACGCCCAGTCCCTTGCCAGCCTGGAAGTGACACCTCTGGGCCTTCCTTGCCCCGTCTCTCCAGCCAGCACAGAGCTGGGCACAGAAGAGAAGATGAACACGCCAGATGACTGAATAAAGCCAGAGCGCTTCTCCCAGGCCACTCGCCCTACCTACTTCCTCCTACCCAGGCCCACCCACCCCTCCTGTGGCTCCCCGGCCACTCACGGTTGTCAAAGATGGGGTGAGAGAGGACCGGCTGCAGGCGGAGGGGCCTGCCCGATGGGTCACGCACTGTCACCTGGAAGCAGAGCCGCACGGCGTTCAGGTCGTAGTCGCCACGCTGCTCTTCTACGGGAACTGCCAGGAAAACAGTCAGTCAGGAGAGCAGGGAAACGGGGGACGTGGGGGATGGGGAGGGCTGCTGGGCTGGGAGGGCTGTTGGCGGGCTGAGAGACAGAAGTCCTAGAGAAGGAGGGAGACAAGGTTCTAGGCCCATCACTGACTCCACTGTGACCCTGAATGTCCTGTCCCCTCTCTGGGCCTGTTTCCCAATGGCACAATGGTAGTGGACCGAACAGGCACCAAGGTTCCACCTGTACTGTGAGTCTTGGCCCATGAAGGAGAGATGCAGGGAAGGCGGGCTGGGGAGGTGACAGCGCGTGGGTGCCGCAGGCAGGTTCCGTCCTCGCCCCTCACCTTGGAAGGGGTTGTTGTTGGTCTGGATGCGCTGACTGATGGCCTGTTCCAGGTCCCGCTTCTTCACACACTGGATCCCCAGGTTCTGGAAACTGAGGCGGCCCCCAGGCATCTGTCCCACTGTCTCCAGCACAGCCTGGACCCTCCTGCTTTGCCCAGTCTGACCCTTCCCCTCCAACCCACCCCAGCTCATTGCTCTGTGCTCAGCTCCCTCCATGACCTCCCACTGTGCTGCAGCCCCAGTCTTTACCTTGGCCAACAAGCCTGTGAGCCCTGGCCCCTGCCAGCCTCCCTGCCACAGCCTCCTTACCCTCAGCCACAGAGGCTTTTCCGTTCTCTAAACACATGAAGCTCATTCCCACTTTCAGGCCCTTGCACTCGTTTGTTCTGCTTGGAATGTTCTTCCTGACTTATCTCTGCTTTTTCTCACCATTTGAGTCTTAGCAGAAGGAGGCCTTCCCCAAACTCCAGCCCAAGGTGATCAGACCAGCTCCCCTGCCTCCAGCCTAGAACCCAGCTTTATTTTCAGCACTGAAATCACTCTCCAACGCTATCTTGTTTATTTATTTGTATGCTTATTTACAACCTGTCTCTGTCAACTGGAATGTCAACTCCCGGTGTTTTCTTTCTCATACAAGAGATGTGACACTAATGGACTTGCCCTTCCAGCCACAGGGGTCAGGGGCTCAGAAGTGACTAAGGGCTCATTCTTATCCCCTGGAGCTCAGATCTGCTAGAGAGAGTGGGTACATCAATAACCTCAAGACAGTGACAGTCTGCCTGCCGAACCAGGGACAGGGCAAGAAGAAAGGAGTGCCACTGGTGTGGGCGAGCTCACCTGTGGATGCAGCGGTCTGGGCAGAGCTCGGCCTCATAGAAGCCATCCCTGCAGTCCTTCCCCACAAGCTCGTGTGGGTGAGGCCGGTGCGGGGGGTCCTTGGTGACCAGGGAGATGCGAACAGTTCCTGGTCCTGTGTAGCCATTGATCTGTCCAAAGTACAGAGAGCGTTTTAGCGGCCCCAGAATTCCAAACCTGACCTCTCAGCCACAGAGGGCAAGTGGCCTGGAGGCAGGCCCGCTGGGACTCCACAGTCCCTGCCCGTCATTCCCCGGGAGCAGGGCTGACCTTGATGGTGGGGTGGGTCTTGGTGGTGTCCGTGCTCCTCTCCCCCGGGATGCTGCCCGCCGAGCGCCCCTCGCACTTGTAGCGGAAGCGCATGCCCCGCTGCTTGGGCTGCTCGATGATTTCCACATAGGGGCCGGAGGCCTGGGCTGGCTCTGCCAGGACACGGCAGCCCCGTCAGGCGGCTGCCCGGCGGCCCCAACCCCGGGAGCGCCTCCCCAGCCGCTGCAGAAGATCCACTTACCGGAGGGGAAGATGAGCGGGAACAGATCTGAAAGCGGAGGGAGACACGAGTCAGCACGAGTCCACCTTCCATCCTCACCAGGGACACTCCCCACGGAGAGGAGAGAACCCGGACCCTCTCCCGGGGAAACTGAGGCAGGGCCTGCTCCCCAGAACTTGCCAGGAAACTAAGGAACGGGGCAAAGGAGCCAGAGGCACCTGCCACCCTAGGGAAAACTGGGTCCAGAATCCTTCCTCTCCGCAGGGAAACTGAGTCACAGCCTGTTCTACCTTCGTAAAGAAAACCGAGGGAGGGCACTCCTCAGCCCCCATCCTGAGTGGGAACCGAGTCAGATCCATTCTCCTCTAGCAAGGAAACCGAGTCAGAGCTGCCCCCCGGAGACCGTGGGTG
>NW_007097702.1:14715-18555 GCF_000164805.1 Carlito syrichta
CCCGCCTGGAGGGCGTGCCCGCCGATTACTCACTTTGTTTTTAGGGGATTTCGGGCCCCCCTCCCCCAGGTCGGCGGAGGGTGGTGATGTCACCCTGGGCCGAGTGTGGAGCGAAGCCAGGGCTGCAGGCCTGCGGCCGCCCGCCACGCACAGGGGAGAGCCCGGGCCTGCTGCACCCACAAGGGCCGGGTGGCTGAGCGCTACGCGGGCGTCCCGATCGCTGAAGGTGCCATTTGGTGGCTGCCGCCCCAAAGCACTTCCAGACTCCCCGTCCGCCCCATTCTAGGTGCAGCTGGGGGAACGGGGAGCGGCCGGACCTCCCCACCCGGCGGTGCTTGGATCGGGGAGCTTGGCGGAACCCGCTGCTCCGATGCGACGACCGAGGCCCAAGCCCGCGTCCACTCCCTCTGACGAGCTGACCCGGGGCTCGAACCCTGTCCCGCTAAAGTGCCGGCTTAAGATGCAGCCAAGCTGTCGGCCCTCCGCCGCAGTGGGTGCAGGAGGCGCCCAGGGCTAAACGCCGGAACCTCGTCTCTGCAGCCCGGCCCTTGTGTCTCAGCAGGTCCCGGACCCTCTGGGCTGCTTGAACCCTCGGAGTCACGCCCCCCGTGTGTGCCCTGGGCATCCCCCTAGGTCCAGCCTCGGAAGGCCGAACCGATTCCACTAATGAACTGCCTTGTGGCCGCACGGTGCGGGGACCATCCCCGGCTAAATCCAAGGCACCTCCGTGAGGATTGGGGGTGGGGACGGGGGGCTGGAGTACCCCCCACCCCAGGGTGCCTCCTCATCCCAGAGCGAGGATGCAGGCAGAGGAGTCTTCTCCAGAGAAAGACTTTTTTATTTCTCTAAATTCGTTCTAAATTAGGAAATCATGTGGGAATTGGAAAAGATTGGAAATTTTGACTTGCTTTCCCAGGCTCTGAAAAAAACAGGAAGAGAAAAGTGAAAATAGAGTTACCACCCCTCCCACTCATTTCAGTTTCTCAAGTGGCTGGTCCTGATTAGAAAAGTGTTTCCTTTTTTGGAAGGGAGTCAAACCTCAGGTTGACAAAATGGATTAATTAAAATCTTGGGTTAATGACCCACGATTATTGATCCTTGTGGTGCCGGGTGGGATGTGAAGCAAAACTCTCTGACTCAACACTTAAAATGAGTGGCCCGCAAAGTTTCAAAATAAAAGTTTAGGCCGGGTGCGGTGGCTCATACCCGTAATCCCAGCACTTTGGGAGGCAGAGGAGAGAGGATTGCCTTGAGTCCAGGTGTTCAAGACCAGCCTGGGCAACTTGGTGAGACCTCGTCTCTAAAATAAGTTTTTAAAAAAATTAGCTGGGTGCGGTGGGGCTTGCCTGTGGTTCCAGCACCTTGGAAGGCTAAGGTGGAAGGATCGCCTGAGCCCAACAGGTCGAAGCTGTGGTGGCCTTGAGCATGCCGCTGCACTCCAGCCTGGGTGACTCCTACTCAGAAAAAAAAAAAAAAAAAAGAGGGACATGCCAGAGCCGCCATGGGTGAGAGTGAAGCACACCTTTTTGCTTTTTAGAGGACTGATATAACCATTACGTGATTAACATGTTAATGAGTAGGCGGGGTATCTGCTCTCATCTCTCCTCCTCTGATGCTGATGGGTGGAGGGACCGTGTTTTCTAGGGAGACTTGCCAGACTTCTCAATGCACAAGTTCATGAGCTAAAATGTGGTCTTACTATCATTTCTGTGGCTTTTTTATTCTGGGCACCACCTTGATGGACTTTTTCTCCTGCTAGCTGAGGAACAGGATGGACTGGGAGTCTACACTGAATTCACATTCCAGCCCACAGGGCTGTTCAGCCTGCCAACAGGATGTCTGGACGCTTTATAAAACTTGCCAGGCGCGGTGGTTCACACCTGCACTCCCAGTGCTATGGGAGGCAGAGGCAGAGGCAGAGGCGGAGGCGGAGGCGAGAGTGTTGCCCGAGCCCATGGGTTTGAGACCATCCCGAGTAACTTGACAAAACTTCGTCTCTACAATAAATCAAAAACAGCCAGGCGTGGTGATGCATGCCTGCAGTTCCAGCTACTTGGAAGACTGAGGCAGGAGGATCACCTGAGCTCTGCAGGTTGAGACTGTGGTGGCCATGAGCAGACTACTGCACTCCAGCCTGAGTGACAGAGTGAGACTCCGACTCAAAAAATAAAAATAAAACCTGGCCGGGCATGGTGGCTCACACCCATAGTCCTAACACTTTGGAAGGCCAAGGTGAGAGTATTGCCCGAGCCCATGGGTTCAAGACCATCCTGAGCAATTTGGAGAGACCTCGTCTCTGCAATCAATCAAAAACTTAGCCAGGTATGGTGGTGCATGCCTGCAGTTCCAGCTACTCAGAAGGCTGAGGCAGAAGGATCACCTGAG
Source organism: Carlito syrichta (assembly GCF_000164805.1). Classification (NCBI taxonomy): domain Eukaryota; kingdom Metazoa; phylum Chordata; class Mammalia; order Primates; family Tarsiidae; genus Carlito; species Carlito syrichta. The sequence continues at coordinate 17,101 of NW_007097702.1, forward strand.
CCCTGCAGATTGAGGCTGCAGTGGCCATGAGCAGGCCACTGCACTCCAGCCTGGGTGACAGAGTGAGACTCCAACTCAAAAAATAAATAAATAAAACCTGCCTATAATAAGTTTATCCATCTATGCCTTACCTGTAATAGCCACCCTGCCTCACTTGCATGATCCTTCCTTTTTTTTGAGTCTGAACTCTGTTGCCCAGGCTGGAGTGCAGTGGCAGGATCACGGCTCACTGCAGCCTTGACCTCCTGGACTCAGGCAATCCTTCCACTTCAGCCTCCTCAGTAGCTGGGACTTAGGGGCATGCGCCATCATGCCTGGCTAATTTTTAAAATTATTTTGTAGTGTTGAAGTCTTGCCATGTTGCCTAGGCTAGTCTCAAACTCCCGGGCTCAAGCAATCCTCCCACCTCAGTCTCCCAAAGTGCTGGAATGACAGGTGTGAGCCACTGCGCCTGGCCATGATCCTCTTTTAAATATCATATTATTTAATATAATAAATATACATGTATGTTTATTTATTTTTCTTTGTTTATTTTGTGGGTTTCTCTTTTGATCAGGGATACTGCTGAATATTTTCATGTATATTTATAACCTCTAAATTCATACAATGTATACCAGTGTGCCCATTGCAAAACTCAAGGGGAATGCAACATCATGGTAGCTGACAGCTACCCACATGCTCCTCACCTGTTCATTCCCTCCTTATCCTGATGTTCAGGCCAGCATCATTCAGAATTCTGTATGTCAAAGGAAAAAAGTTACTCATTTATACATGCCTACACAATTTGTAGTTTGGTTTTCCTTAGTTTTGCACTTTTATGAAGAGGATATCAAACACTTGTCGTTTGTTACTTGCTTTTTTTCACACAACATATTGCTAAGATTCATCTGTTTCATAGTTCATTCACTTTTCACTGCTGTGTACTATTCTGTTGTGTAAATATGCCACAGTTTGTTTATTCATTCTAAGGGTGGGCATTTGGATTTCTAGTTTTTTGGCTCTTATACACAATATTCCTAAGAACATTCTTGTGAATGCCCTCTGTTGTACATATATCCAAGAGTTTATACTTGATTGTATATCTAAAAGTGACTTATTAGGAGTTTTAAGTTTCCCAGTTTTCAAAATAATACATTGGTTCTCTACTATCCCCCAGAAGTAATTAACAAGTGGATTATTTAATCTTTTTTTTTTTTGAGTTGGAATCTCACTCTGTCACCCAGCCTGGAGTGCAGTGGCACACTCTGGCTATCGCAGCCTTGACTTGCTCAGCTCCAGCGATCCTTCTGCCTCAGCCTTCCAAGTAGCCAGAACTACAGGTGCACGCTACCATGCCCAGCTAATGTTTGATTTATTGTAGAGACGAGTTCTCGCCAAGTTGCCTGAGTGGGTCTTGAACCCGCGGGCTCAGGCAATCCTCTTGCCTCGGCCTCCCAAAGTGCTGGGATTACAGGC